>NC_055959.1:3865257-3985257 GCF_018492685.1 Alosa sapidissima | reverse complement strand
CTCTTAATGTTATTAAGATTTACCTGCAAACAGCAAATATGTCATCAAACTAGATCTCACTACACATCCCCATATAAACACAGCAAGGGTATTGTTATGGCCAATCAGAATTAATTTGAGACAATCACAGACAACCTCAGCAGACTATACATTCATCACACCATAAACTTTGTTCTGAGATAAATAAGCAAAGGATAATCCCAACACATAGAGCCCCAAGTCTACCTTATGCACGTTGATGGATGGGAACATGTTCTGGAACATGGTGGCCATTAGTTTGACATGCATGCCCTCTACACCAAAGTTGTTCAGCACCAGCAGTGGGTGGTGGGTGAACTGCTGCTCATGCATTCTGTGTTTCTTCAGGGATGACACCACATCCTTGACGAGGGCATACTGAACACAAACACACACATGCACCTTTAGAACGACCCCCAAATGCTATGTAGGCGCAAACATAGTTGATAGACGTTTATACAAGGACTTGGTACATCAGTGCGTTTACTTTGAAAGATCATCATAGTAACATCAAGATAATAAACATTTCATCCTCTGTACCCATGAAACTCAAGCTTACAATTGGAAATCATAATAAGAATGAGAGAAACCTTACCTTGCTGACATTAAAATGTAGCGTGGGGCCTTTAGGGATGCGTGCCAGTCTCTAGGGACAGATAAGAAAACCTTGTCAAAATCCACCAGTCAATGCAACAGTTGGCCTACTTTTAATGTTGAAATCTTATTTACACTCAAATAAACAAATAAGTACACAAAATTGGTCTTTACTGTCCAAGGCCAAGAACTGTACACAAATTACGGAGCATTGGATTTAAAAACAAGGGACATTAATTAATGCGCAAAAGACAAAATTATTTACCAAGTTCACGCTGGTTTTTGTTTTGGTAAAGATGGCAAAGTGTGTCACTCCCAGTGGCCCCGCCACCGTCGCAAAATCTTTAAGGACATTCTTTTTCCGCACCTACTGGTGGAAAAGACCAAGCACTGCTTAGAAATGCACCAATGATATCTACATGATGATTTCCAATATCGATACCATACATATGAACAAGTAACGTTATAGCATATGTGAATGAAAAGAGGTGTGTACTACTTAGTAAGGTTAACATTATAAAGCCACAGTTTCGGACCTTTAATGACTCTGCCGTGTATGGCTGCATGACCTGCCGCATGTCCGACACAAGCTGACCGACATTCTTGCCAATTTTCCCCCTGTGGAAGACAAAGCTGTGTGGGACTGAGCCAAAGGTCTCCTCCGCCAACTGATTAGCCTTTTGACGTGAGGTCTTCTGGTTTTTGGTCTGCAAATATGAAGTTCATAACAGGCAAAAGATTAGCCCTTCA
This sequence comes from Alosa sapidissima, assembly GCF_018492685.1. Classification (NCBI taxonomy): domain Eukaryota; kingdom Metazoa; phylum Chordata; class Actinopteri; order Clupeiformes; family Clupeidae; genus Alosa; species Alosa sapidissima. The sequence goes on along the minus strand of NC_055959.1, from coordinate 3,983,895 downwards.
TGCATAACGTTACCGTAATATAGTCAACTGACGTTAACATACTGGTCTCATTACATAATGTCACGCTTATTTACACAAATAATAATGTATCAAGCAAGATACGCTAGAAGAAAGAAAGTCACCGCATTACACAAAACACTTCAACTACAAAAAACAGGCGTCCTAACGCTAATGTTAGCCAACACCAATTAGCTAATGTTAAGGCGCTTTAGCTAAAGTTACCCATAAAATATAATTAATAACAATACTGATTGACGCATGCCGCCAGGACAATACTGTAAGAACGGACAATTAAAATGATCTCTTGATGATTGAATTTCACTTTTCCCCTTACAGACCACTTTGAGTTAACATTGTTAAACTGTAACGTTATAAGTTACACGAGTAACGTCAGACTGATTGCTAAGCTAGCTAAGTCAATGGTTACTTACCTTATTTTTACCCATGTTGTCACATGAGCCTTGAGACAGATGTAACTAGAATGTCTTCTTCGCTGACTACAAGCTTAAAATAATCAGTTTATTTCTTCTTTCGTTTATGATTTTGTCCGCATTTCGTCCGATTCAGCGGTTGGACAGCTTCTACCACTTGAACTACTACTGCTGTCCTGCACATTAGCCACGTGCATGCATATGTGTTACATTGACATAGGACCGTGCTCTCCAAGAAAGCGGAAACAAGGTTCTGCCTGGCGGGAAGTGCGTAAAACGTGTCCACTTCGACGGATTAAACAAATTGCATAGCCGATAGATTTTTTCTTTTAAAAAATAAATATGTCGTTTTTACAGATTGTCATCCTCCAGGGGGTGCCTGAGCAGATAGTGGTCTTTCCACACAGGATAAGTAAGCCTATTGTAAACTGTGTGTTATTATAGATTTTCACCAACACATCAGCTGTATAGCATAATAATGAACTAATCAGAATTCAATAGAACATGGGTAGTGTACATGACTCGATTATAATTATCATAAAAAATACTACACTGGGCTAACTTTAAATCATTCATTACATGGCATTATCCACCTTAAGGCCACCTGGCTACTAAAATCAGCTGTTGAGTTATTAAAGGGCCATCAGAACCCTCACAGTTTTATTTACATTGAAATACTTAAATTACTGTCAGTCTAATGAATAGATGCAGTGTGAATTACTTTTTAGACTGATCTTAAAGTTCAGTTATTCAACCACAGACAAAGCGCAGGGAGGAGACTGGGGACTGGCCTGGGCTGATGTGGCCTGTGATGGGGGTGCACAGGGACACACCCCAGAGTTTGGGAGGTGGTGTCATCCGAATGGTTAGTAATTATGTGGGTCTTTGTGTACAAGGACTACAAGCAAGGAGGGGTCTTATTACTTTAAAGTCCCTGAGTGTGTGTCTCTGTAAACTAGCGGTGTGCAGTTTCTAAGGGTCACACTCACATGTACGTCTCTCTGAATGTTTCAACTGAACAGTTAAGAATTATGATATAGGAAGGTAATTTCATACCGAAAGCTTCAAATAAGAGGCCAGAGTTAGTCAATGAAGTAGAAACTATTAAGAGAGAACGAAAACTCCAAGAAAGAAAGCTCCACCAAGACCTTCAAAGAGCTGATCTGTTGTAGCATCGAAGACTTTGGTAAGACAAAGATTTTTTTTGCAGAATTTTTATAATTTATTAAAATCTTTATTTGAAATGATTTTAGATTGATAGGAATAATTACATATATATTTTGGTGACTTTCCATGAACAGTTTGCAATTTACAGTTTTACAAAATTTTACAATTTCAGTGTGGGCCTACAATAGTTGAGATACTTTTACATTAGCAAAATGAAATAGACAAATGAGTTATTCTTCGTACAAGTGGGCAGTTATAGGATGATAATCACAATGTCTGATTCATAACTGCTTGACTTCTTATATTTTATAAATGCTGTGCAATACATTAAACCAGGCAGCTGTTTCCCAAGTTGTTATGTGTACCTTTGTCTTATTGTTGGAATTATGTTTACCATTGGTTGCCAGTGTTGATTTGCTAATTAACTGTTGGGAGAGAGGACGTACTACTCTGTTTTCATCCCACTAAGTTACTGACATGGGACTATCTATTTTCTAAACACTTATAAACGATATTAAATAGTGTTTTTGTGTGAGATACTACATTTTGTTCTGTGCCTATCACCCACATTTCCATTGTACAGTTCTTAAAGCCATCCAACAAATGTCCTATAGCATAACATATCCTTTCTCCCTTTACATACTGAACAGTGGGCCAGCTCATGGAATGCCTGGTGTGCTTTGCCCTCTTGCTCCTGCTGGCCTTTAATGGACTAATGCCCAGCGCTGAGAGGCACAAGGAGGGACCTCACAGTGACCGTGCCCTGAAAGATGCAGCTCAGAAACGCTCGTCTCGCTCCTCGGACCTGAAGGCGGGCCGCTGCTCCTACACCTTTATCGTGCCCCAGCAGAAGCTGAAGGGCGCCCTGTGCGTCAGCCAGGAGTCCATCGGTCGCGCTGCCGCCGCCAACCACTCAGAGGTGGTGTCGCTGCGGCAGGAGCTGAGCCGTCAGCAGGAGCAGCTGGAGAGGGTGCGTGCGCAGCTGGAGCAGGAGGGCGCCATGGCAACCGAGGTGCGGGCACTCCGGCGGGAAAGCGGTGCCATGAACGCCCGCATCGCCCAGCTCTACGCCGAGCTGCTGCATGAAGTCACCCTCAAGAAGGGCCAGGACCTGGAGCAGCGGAGACTGGAGAACCTGCTCCTCAACGCCACGTCTCAGGTACCCGGGGTCTGTCAAGGAGGGTGTGTCCCTTACCGAAGAGGTCTCTCACCTCTTCAGTTGACTTGCTTCTATAGATATATAGATAGATAGATAGATACGGTAGATAGATACTTTATTGATCCCGAGGGAAATTTTAGGCATCCAGTTGCTTATACAACCATAAACAAAAACACAAATATACACATCTCACATACATACAAATCACTATATAATTTCTATAGAGGATGTTCTAAGACTGGACTTAGGCTACTGATGTATAAAACTTATGTAATGTTCCTTTGCTATCTGATTAAGTTCATCTGTTCAAATGTCCCAAGGTGCTGCAGGTGACCAGCAGCTACAGAGAGCTGGAGAAGAAGTATGAGGCCCTAACCTCTATTATAAGCAACCAGAGCCATCTGCTAAAAGATCTGGAAAAACAGTGTCAACTCGGCAACAAACCCTCACAGACAGAAAAAGTGAGATTAAAAAGGAGTAATCGATTCATATTACAGATGAAATCAGAAATGTTTCTGTTCTATAGAGATTAACTTGTGTCTTCGTTTTACACAGGAGAAGGCACCATCCTCTAGTTTCCCGTCCAGTCCGAAATCCAATGATGTCCAGAGAGACCAGAGTGCCCCGCCACCAAACTCCAAGTCTGTGCGGGGCGTCCAGGAAGTGGTCACAGCCTCACCTGCCCCCTCCACTGACTCCCCATTCATCAGCTTCCCCGTCACCAAGAGCCCAGGTAAGAGCCTGTAGTGTAGACCCAAGTAGCCTGACTGGGTAGTGTGGGAGCTAGGGTACTAATGAGATGAATAAGCCTTTAGGATTGCAGAACTGTGTCAGAGTCGCTCCCATGATGAACGGCACAGGCCTGGAGTGTCAGTGACCCTGTGTGTGTGTGTGTGTCTGTGTGTCTGTCTGTGTGTGTGTTTGTGTGTGGAGGGTTATCTCTCTGGGAATGCCTGAGCCATGTGTAAACAGTGCCAGATGTTCTCATTAGGGCTCCAAAAACACTGAGACTAATGTGAGATCCACATTAACCCTAACACACACACACACACACACACACAGAGAAACACACACTACTCACACATACAAGCACAAACAGAATAAGAGATAATCACACTTTGTGTATATCTCAAAGTGTGTATATCTATCATTATCTCTCTCTCTCTGTGTGTGTGTGTGTGTGTGTGTGTGTGTGTGTGTGTGTACACACTCACTCACTCGTTCAGACAAAACGGTAATGACAACCTGCCTGAAAGCAGCTTGTTTCAATCCTGAATTGTGAAGAAGTGCTCAGAAATGACAGGGCTCCTCGTGCATGGGGCTAATGCAAAGTGTTTCATCACAATTACAGTGAGGAGCAGCACTCAGATCACAAATGATAACGTTGTGTTACATTAGTGTATGTGTGTGTGTGTGTGTGTGTGTGTACATGGGGGCCTAAGAATGTGTCATGTTGATGTAACATGTACTCTGTGACATTTGACTTTGGTCTTGATGGCTATGTTGAGGGATGCATGTATGTTCCTCAGATGTAAACAGATCTCCTAAGCTAAGTGATAAGTGTGTTTGTAGTGTGTGACCTTAATGCATTCTGGGATTCCAGTCCTTATCAATTGTTTCACTCCCCCACAGTTTCTACAGGGGTTTCTTCAGCGCACGCACGCATGCACACACACACACACACACACACACACACGCACACACACACACACACACACACGCGCACAATGCAGACTTACTGTTGTACTGTTCCCATACGCCTAACTATTTATTTGTGTGTGATTTATTGTCATTTGGACTCATTGTCAGTCATTGTTAACTAGATGTACTGCAAAGCGGAACAAAATATGACCGCCACATGACCGCCACTTAGTCCAGCACATTCTCTCCGCAAAAATAAATAATCTCCTACTCCAGACCCTACTCTTGCAACTTTTGTGTATATAAATAATAATAATATGATAATAATAATAATATGAGTGTGTGCATAGTGTGTGTTTGTTTTTGTGTATTGAGTTCCACGAATGCACATAAAAGACGAGATTTTTAGGTGTGGACTGTGCTTCTGAGTGTGTTCGCTTGTGAGTCTGTATGTGGGGGTAATGGTGTGTGTGTGTGTGTGTGCGCGCACGCGCATGTGTGCACGCATGTGTCTGCTTGCCTGCATGTGTGTATGTTTTTATTTGTGTGCACGTGTAGGTGTGTTTATGTGCGTGTGTGTGTGTGCATGTGAGTGTGTTTATGTGCGTGTGTGTATGTGTGCGTGGCAACATGCCCACCAGGTTTCATGAGGCCTGGTCTTTCAGTGTCTCGGGAATCTCTAACACAAATTTACAGAAGAAAATAAATAAATAAATAAATAAATAAATAAATAAATAAAAAGTCAAAGCTCCTTGTTTAGAAAAGTATGAAAGATTTTCACCTGGCTGAGTACATTCTGCACTCCTCATGTTCAGGCCCGTGGCGGGACTGCCAGCATGTGCTGGAGTCCGGTGAGACCACCAGCGGCATCTACCTGCTGCGGCCGCAGGGCACCAACCTCCTGGTGCAGGCCTGGTGCGAGCAGAGCCGCGCCCAGGGGGGCTGGACCGTCATCCAGAGGAGGCAGGACGGCTCCGTCAACTTCTTCCGCACCTGGGAGTTTTACAAGGTGGGCTCGTTTCCCTGGCATCACGGTTCATTTGACACATCAAAGAAAATATGGCTGGAGAAGTCTACCTAGTTCTTAGCGGAGGCTTTTGTGCAAAGTGACTTACAATGATACATATTACATTAACAGTTCAAAGTGAAGAGTGAGTATAAGTAGCCAATAAAGAGTGAATCAGTAGTGCCCATTTGCTGCTATAAGTAGCCAATAAAGAGTGAATCAGTAGTGTCCATTTGCTGCTATCAGAAGCCATGAAGAGTGAATCAGTAGTGCCTATTTGCTGCTATAAGAAGCCAATAAAGAGTGAATCAGTAGTGTCCATTTGCTGCTATCAGAAGCCATGAAGAGATAATCAGTAGTGCCCATTTGCTGCTATCAGAAGCCATGAAGAGTGAATCAGTAGTGCCCATTTGCTGCTATCAGAAGCCATGAAGAGTGAATCAGTAGTGCCTATTTGCTGCTATAAGAAGCCATTAAGAGTATACCTGTACTGCCATTTCAACAATGAATGCTTTCACACATAATCATTATTTAGAGTCTACCTATAAGAGTCATATTGTGATGATCAGTAAATATACACAAATACAATGTTTCCCATACATTGACTTATTTGTGGCGGCCCACCACAATATCATTGACCACCACACAATAAATTGTGCTTAAATCTGGTTAGCATCATAACCACGCTGTGCTTATTTGTTAAAAACTGTTGCATTCAAGTAAATTCTGCAAACCAACCACCACAAATGGAATTCAATTCTGTGGGAAACACTGTGAATAGAAATGGAATTTACTGAAATAACGGGTGTGAAAGTGTTACTTGTTGAAACGGCAGTATTGGCACAATTGCAAAGGTACAACATTAGCAACATTTCATCTCGCAATACAACTCACTTTTTTGTGTAGTTGATTGCCTTGCTGAAAAGTGCTTCTCACATTCACGTTGAAATCTGAATGTGAATGAATCCTCTCTGTTCTTTCCCTGGTGCTCAGCAAGGCTTTGGGAATCTGGACGGGGAGTACTGGCTGGGCCTGGAGCACCTCTACTGGCTTGCTGAACAGGCCACCTACAAGCTGAGGGTGGCCATGGAGGACTGGAAGGGGCGCCATGTGTTCGCCGAGTACGACAGCTTCCGCCTGGAGCCGGAGAGTGACTGGTACCGCCTGCGTCTGGGCAACTACAATGGCAATGCTGGGGACTCGCTCTCGTGGCACAGTAACAAAGCTTTTACCACTCATGACCGTGACAAAGATTCATATTTAGGTAATACATTTTCTTAGCATGCTCATATACTCGTTATTCACTATCTGCATTTGTAGTTTTACTATGTGTGTTGTGGGTAGCATGTATTATTTATTCAGGTTAATGACACTACACAGCTGCTATGGCAAGGGTCTAACAACACCAATGTCATGGTTTTGATCTTCAAGGAGCACACATACAGATGACAATGTTTCTATATCGTTCTGTAAAATGGCTTGGGATTCAAATTAATTTTAATTTGTTAAAATGAATACATTTATGTAGTGGATGTTGTAGTAGTCTACCTTGCTTGTGAGCCACTTTGAGTAACACTAGATCAATTTGTAGTAGCTGAAGCAATCTTGTTTCTTCAATTGTTCTCCCAGGAAACTGTGCCCACTACCACAAAGGAGGCTGGTGGTACAACATGTGTGCCCACTCCAACCTGAACGGTGTGTGGTACAGGGGCGGGCACTACCGGAGCCGCTACCAGGACGGAGTCTACTGGCAAGAGTTCCACGGAGGTGCATACTCTCTCAAGAAGGTCACCATGATGATCAAACCCACTTAAATCAGTCAGGTCAACACCAAAGACACGCTGTGGTCACAGCTCTCACATGATGGACATATTGAGCACCAGGCGTCTCAGGGTTTTGGCGAGATTTTTAGGTGTGGACTGTCACTCAACAATGTGTGGACGAAACAGACACACTTTTTGTCCACACATCTGAGGGAAAAAAAGGTCCCAGCTTCAAGTGGACATTTTCCACTTAATGATGTGTGATTCTGAATATATATGAAAAATCACAATGAGAAAAGATAGGTTTTATAGTGATGTGTGTTCATCGATTGTTGATGAGTTCCTGAGCCAACCCCCACGCAGAGCAATATGTTGTTTTATAAAGCGATGCAGTATGTGATCTTGAGCCAACCCCCACGCAGAGCAGTATGTTGTTTTATAAAGCGATGCAGTATGTGATGAGTTCTTGAGCCAACCCACAGAGTAGCAGAGGAGGACAAAGTACACAATTCCCTTACTTAAGTGAAAGTATAGATACATTAATACTCCAATACAAGTGAAAGTTGGTAAGTCAGATTTTTACTTAAGTTGAAGTACAGAAGTATTTGCTTTTAAAAATACTTAAGTATTCAGAAGTACAAGTATTTGTCCTTTTTCATGTATTAATGTAATGTTTATTTGGTCAATAATAGGGTATATCCTTTGGTCAGTCATAGGACTTGAACAGACCTTCAGTTCCTTACATCCAACAAAAACATTTTGTCTATTTTCATAACTTTGCAACTGTTTAAATGGATGCAACAATATAACTGAAATAATTAATCATTCTCTGTTCACAAATCTCTGTTCACGTCTTGCGTGTATGTGTCACTTAATATCCATTTCTATAAAAACCAAGATGGCAGATTCCTAAAGATGTATCTAAATTAGCTATGTACCAAAAATGACATTTTACCGTGACCCAAAGATCTGTAAACAGTGTTGTAAGGCTGCGTGTACACATCCGCTTGGAGCTCCAGTGGATTTTAATATCATGACGAGAATTCTCGGACTAACCGTTCATGTGCCATTGAAACGGCGTAAATAGGCGACCCATCAGGCCAGCACTATAACTCCGAGCGTGGTAAACAAAATCGGATATTTCAGGCAGTAAATGCTCCCGTTAAGAACCAAACCAGATTTTTTTTCAAATCTACACAGCTTTGGCTACTGAAAAATGTAAGGTTCATATAGCAAATGTTATTTTGAAGTGTTAAAAAACATCGTTGTTTTAGAATTTCCGAACAAAAGTGGTGATAATTGGGGTGTTACAATAGATTATTTATCGTTTCATGATGTACGCTAAAGATAGCTATTTCATTTCATTCCAATTTCACAATTATCATGGAGGATAGCCTGGTTAACACCAGACCACTTCTCAAATCTCAATTGCTAACAGGTTTGTCTGGGTTCACTTAGGCTATATGGAGGATGAAGAATCTGTTGTCAACATCATTACCATAGGCAATTCAGCCAAGTTAAAATTGGACTATTATTAAACTTCAAGATGGTTTATCACATTATTGCATTCAAAGAATCAAATGTGGTTAAAAGTAACGAGTACTCATGCTCATATTTCAAAAATAGTGGAGTCAAAACTACAGTATTTTTCTTTCAAATGTAGTGGAGTAAAAGTCACAAGTTTCCAAAAAGATTAATACTCAGATAAAGTACAGATACTCAAACATCAAACTTAAGTACAGTAATCAAGTAAATGTACTTAGTTACTGTCCACCTCTGCAGAGCAGTATGTTGTCTTTATAAAGCTATGCAGTATGTGCATAATCTGGACTTCTACTTTGAGGGTCCAAAGTGCCAAATGGAATTTTTGGCAGTATGACAACTGTATTTCAAGTGAGGGGTGATGACTTGATGGTATCAGGGACTTAAGAAGGTTCTGTTCATGTGTTCAAATGTATGTTTCTTTAAAAAACAATAAGACGACTGTTGCTCTGAAAGTATATCTTATTAGTAATCCATGTTACCACATAAATGCTCAGAATGTATATTCTTTGTATCGACATGACAACTTACTATACATTTACTTATACTTTGCCCACACTAATTGTTCAAAATAAAAGAATAAAACATTTGATATGTACAGTGCTACACTAGTGGTAAATAATGTTTAAGGTTTAATGTCTCAAGTCAAGTGAATGTTCAAGATTCAAGATTCAAGACTTTTATTTGTCATTGAACAGTTGCCTGTTCAACGAAAGTTTGCCAGCAAGGCCACAAAGGTGCAAAGAAATCAAAGACTGACAAGTGACAAGTACAAAACAAAGATTATCAAGTCATAACACACACACAAAACAGTAACCTCTCACACCCACACACACACATACATTCACACGCATACACACAGCAGAATGACTGTATAAGAAGCAGTGTCAGTGGTGTGGTGCATTTAGAGTTCTGACTGCCCAAGGGTAGAAGCTGTTCTTCAGTCTGTTTGTTTTGCCTCTGAGGTGACCTGAACCTTTTCCCTGAGGGCAGCATGCTAAACAAGTGATAGTTGGGGTGTTGCTACCTCCAGAGCAAGAGGTGAACCATGAGATTGCATTGCTAGTCATGCATGGCATTGTTATGGCATTTGTCACATATAACACCGCAGGTAGGCTAGTAAGTAACATTGTAATTGATCATAACAATGAAGGGCTTTATTCCCCATTAATAATATAGGCCTACTGTCTTTTATATTATTATATTGAAATTAGCCATACAGTGAGTGATGTGTTCAACCCTAGAAACGAGGCCATCTCTGGGTTCATCTTTACTTCAAGCTGCTTTTCATTCTTCCGAACGTTTACAATGTCAAAATACAGTAACAGTTACATGCAATGATATGGGTCCTCTCAATCTCCACTAAGGCTAGATCTAATTTGAGCGTCATGCTACTCTACTCTTGACATGTTAATAATTGATATCTCCTTTTTGATATAAGAAACGTTTTAAAGGAGAATTCCGGTGTGATATTGACCTAAAGTGTATTGAAACATGATACCGAGTGTGAACGTATGTCTCATAGCCCATCTCGGCTTGTCCCCTGCACTCCAAAATCTGGCGCTAGTTAGCCGATGCTACCAACAGCTTTTTCAATAGTGGTGCTTCGGCATCGGGCTAGCCATGCAAATAAATCATTGTTTTACACCCATTTACGAGGCTCAATGTATCTCCACACTTCATTGGTAGACTTCCGAGGGCCCTGACATTTAAAACGAGACATTGAGAACTTTGAAAAAGCACTGGTAGTTTACTTACAAGACGAGTATCTTCACGAAGTTTAGCGTTTGCAGCCATCTTGAATTTAGTCACGATAAGTTGAGCAACTAGTAAGAATGAACAGGTATGATAAGGGATCAGATTCCAAAAATAATTCAGTGGAAATGCATGGATTCCAGTTGCTGCTACTGGAAGAAACTGGAATCCATGCATTTCCACTGAACATGACATTTCCACTGAACACACATGACAACAAACATAAATGTATTTTCACTCTTTGAATTGAATTCATTATTTCACATATTGCATTTCTACCTTTTAATTTCTGTCATCCTTCAACTGATAAAAAAACTAATGAATCAAAAGCAACTACCACTATTTTCACCAATAACTTTCACCAATAATATCTACCAATAATATACTGCCTAAATGTAACAAAACATCAAGCACACCATGCCATACACAGAGTCCTTATTGTGTTTTTCTCTCTCTTTCTGCAGTCCTGTCAAACATCAATATTGTGGCTGTTGTGACAAAAATTACATCCCGTCATGCCACATCGAAATCCCCATAACTGTTGTCAATGTCACCGTGAAGATGTTTATAGGACAGGATCTGTTGAACACAGAAATAATAGAGAACTGGGGGGATAGAAACATAAGCAGCGATTTCCTGTACACAGCCCTTATAAAACATAATGGGACAAAATACCAGTGTGTTGTAGAGTTCCAGCAACCAGGAAAGGAGTCAACATTGATGTGTACAGTAAGTTGCTATTGCGCTCAGTTAATTTGCGAAACTCATCTGAGACCTGTGAGATGTGATGAAGCTGTAATTGTCCCACTGTGTTCCTATAGGTGGCTGTCCAGTTGCAATCAATCCCTCTACTCTGGTGGTGAGGTATGGAGGTCCTGCTTCGTCCACCTGTCGTTCACTCGTACCCATCGACGGCATGGGCTGGGAGTCCCCTGTGGGGGCTGTGGGTATGGAGGAGGGAGTCACTGAGCTCAACTGGACGGTGAAAGAGCTGAGAGAGTGGACAGTGACTCCACAATGCTTCATTAACAGGGAGGAGGGACAGTGCACAAAATAACTTTCTGTTGTGGCTTTCAGTGAGTTTCATTGTCACCAAGTCTTTAGTTCAAAGATGATACTTGCTTAACAACAAAAATATAATTTTTCAATATACCTTTCACAGCAACTCCGGACAATTTAACCATTACCACAAAACATCATAGTACAATGGCTGCGGGCAAGGACATCACCTTTACTTACCACATTGAAAATATCGCTCCTGTTCAGAGCCTCACTGTAAAGTGGTTCAAACAACGCACTGTTGATGGAAGCACTATTCCACTGTTGGATGATGAACGACACCAGAGCAGCATCAGTATTGGTCCTCAAAATCTTACCAGTGACTACATGATTACTCCTCATATATCAGATAATGGAGCACAATATTGGTGTGAGGCAGAGCTGGATTATTATGGAGATTCAGCTTCAGCTGACTGCAGCACGTTCGTAACTCACAACGGATTTGGCTGGAATTCTACTCTTGGACCTGTAAGCAAAGTGAGGGATGTCCAAAATGTCACCTGGAGCGTGAAGAGCCTGACAGAGTGGTCAGTGAAACCCAAGTGTGTTATTGACACTGATTATGGGCAGTGTGGCCAAGACCTCAATGTTTCTGTTTATTGTAAGTCCAATATTGTCAATCAGTAACATAAAAAAATGTAAATGTTTACTAAGACCTGATATAATTAATCCATATTATCCCTTTTCCAGCTTTTCCAGATGTAATCACTATAACAGATAATACTACTAGAGCAATGGCTGAAGGCAAGGGCTACAGACTTTTTGGCCACATTGAAAACAGCACAGTCCAGCACCTGACCGTGAAGTGGTTCAAAGGAGACACACTTTTGACAACAGATAACAGACACCAAAGCAACAATGTGGGACCACAGACTGTTACCAGTGACCTCCTGATTGCTCCTAAAATATCAGATAATGGAACACAATTTTGGTGTGAAGCAGAGCTGGACTTAGGGCCAGGAGGACCCCCTAAACTGACTTCAGCCCCACTCACCATCATCGTGGCCTGACATTCACTTAAGCTCAGATGAATCATCCTGCAGGGCTTCAGTGATACATGTGATGTGTCATGCATTCTACTGTATCATCACAGGTGGCTGTCCAATTGACATCAGCCCTTCCACTCTGGTGGTGAGGTATGGAGATTCAGCCTCAGCTGACTGCCGTGTATTAATACCTCATAACGGAATTGGCTGGAATTCTACCCTTGGACCTGTAAGCAAAGTGAGGGATATCCAACATGTCACCTGGAGCGTGGAGAGCCTGACAGAGTGGTCAGTGAAGCCCAAGTGTGTCTTTGACACTGATGATGCAGTGTTCAAAACTTCTCAATGTCATTGTTTACCGTGAGTCTTACTTTTATGGTGCTCAAACAATCAGTCCAGGTAATACTTCAAAAGAATGTTCTCACATTCTCACATGTTTTCCACAGAGATGCCCAGCAGAATAACCCTGACAACAAATCATACTGGCAAAATGACTGCTGGCAAAGATTACATCTTTACTTGCCACATTCAAAACGTTGCTCCTGCTCAGAACCTGATCGTGATGTGGTTCAAAGGAGAGACTCTGCTGGGGGGACAGCACAAATATCAGGGCACCGTTGCGGGTCCCCAAAACTTGACCTTTGACCTCCGTATTCAATCCACAGCATGTGATGATGGAACACAGTACAGGTGTAAGGCACAGCTGAATCTTGGCCCTGGCTCACCTCCTCAAGTGAAGTCAAACCAGCGTGTCATTAACATACCTGGTGAGTTAAACATTTTTCAAGCTATAGTTATGTTTATGTATAACAGAGGGTTCTTTGTAAGCACGATAAGAATGTAGAATAAAATAATGCATATTTCACGCTTACTTTTTCATTAAATTTTGTTTATGTTGTGACCCAGCATGGCTCAAATTGGATATAGTACCCTTCATTCATGTTTTCTGTGTTTGTGAAAAAATAGATTCCTTTTTTATCTGAAAATGTCCCAAAAATGCTACAGGATTTTTTTTTTATTAAGTTAAATTTATTGTCATCATATAATTGACATTATAATTTCAGTAAAGCAAAGACTCGAACCTCAGAATTAAATGATTAATACGTTTAATTTAATCTCAAGTAGTAAATGTAGTACATATTGATTAAATATGTATGTAAATTACTAATTACTGGCCCATAGATCTCTCAAATTATCATCTAAATCTATATGTGCTGACATCTTTTAGACTGTTAATAGCCTACTGTTAATCTCTATACACATTATTGAATTATCTTAGTGAACAGCAAAACGTTCTTATCACATTTCATTATTTTGGGTGTGTGCAAAAGCTACTAAAAAGGAGGCCATTGATTTGACATACTCAGTTACATGCACAGTTACACAGGGTGTTGGAGGCCTACAGGTAATATGTATCCACTGAGGATCAAGGCCTATTTATCCTCAAACAAATGTTCTCCTCACAAACTGACTTAACCACCTAAACTGTTTTTCCACTTTATGCTGTTTAGAATGTTTCATGGGGAGACAATGTTCTTTAACATATTTATTTTTCTCTCTTGCAGCTGACTGGACAGCAACTATTACAATCGTTCTCATCATTATTCGTAATCGATCATACAATCGTAATCGTTCTCATCATTATTGGGGGCCAAGCAGCGAAGCTGCGCGGCAACCCACAGTTTTTGTACCTTTTCTTATTATTATTCCTCTCCTCTGGAAGTCTATGGCAGCCCATAGAACCGTACAGTAAAAAGTTGTGAAATTTGGCACATTCATTCCATACATTCCCATATTCCATTTCACAAATGTTCAAGTCTGAACCCCAGGCAGTCTAGCGCCACCAATGTGTCAAAGTTGGCGTTGCATCCATGCACTTAACTTTTGAACCGTATGTCCAATTTTGAACATCTATATATAGTTGGAACCCCTTGACGGACTTGAGTTCAATGACTCCTATTACGTTACTTTCCGCCATATTGGACCTCCGCCATATTGGATTTCATCAAAACCACTTAAAAGTTTTCATAGGTCACAAACTTCATCCAATTTTCACGAAACTTGACACAGATGATCTTCAGACCATGTCTCATAATTACATTGCCTTTGACACCCATACTCACAACTGGTCGCCAGTCACGACCAATCAAAATTGATTGCCAAACAGGAAGTGAACTCAGATCTCGGCAAGGCTTTCACATATCAAAACCAAACTCAGTACATGGACTCAGGACCCAATTAGGAGGAGGCTCAATACATTTCATGACTTTTGACCTACAGGTGGCGCTATAATTAACAAAACTACGTTTTGGCCTCTATGGGGTGATGTGTTTGAAATTAAAACATATTAGTGATCTCTGTTAATACTTTGGGAGGTCCTTAGGCTGACACATATCAACTTTTGACATTAACATAATTGATTGGACCGCCATATTGGATTTGATCAAAAACACTTAAAAGTTTTCACAGGTCACAAACTTCATCCAATTTTCACGAAACTTGACACAGATGATCTTCAGACCATGTCTCATAATTGCATTGCCTTTGACACCCATACTCAAAACTGGTCGCCAGTCACAACCAATCAAAATTGGCGGCGAAGCCACCAAACAGGAAGTGAACTCATATCTCGGCAAATCTTTCACATATCAAAACCAAACTCACTACATGGCCTCAGGACCCAATTAGGAGGAGGCTCAATAAATTTCATGGCTTTTGACCTACAGGTGGCGCTATAATTAACAAAAGTATGTTTTCGCCTCTATGGGGTGATGTGTTTGAAATTAAAACATTTTAGTTATCTCTGTTAATACTTTGGGAGGGCCTTAAGCTGACACATATCAGCTTTTGACATTAACATAATTGATTGGACCGCCATATTGGATTTCATCAAAAACCTTAAAACGTTTTCACAGGTCACAAATTTCATCCAATTTTCACGAAACTTGGCACAGATGATCTTCAGACCAACCGTCACAAACACATTGCTTTTTGGACCTTTATTCAAAACAAGTCAGTCGTGACGACCAATCGAAATTGGCGGCGAAGCCTCCAAACAGGAAGTGAAATGTTATCTCCGCCAAGCTTTCACGTATCAAAACCAAACTCGGTACATGGGCTCAGGACCCAATTAGGAGAAGGCTCAATAAATTTGGCGACCTTTGACCACTATGGGGGCGCTATAATCACAGGAAGTAGGCTCATATCTCAGCAACACTTTCACATATCAAAACCAAACTTGGTATATGGACTTGGAACCCCTCCCTGAGGACACACAATCAATTTGGTGACCTTCGACCACTAGGGGGGCGCTAGAGTTACAGGAAGTTAGCTCCCATCTCAGCAACGCTTTCACATATCAAAACCAAACTTGGTTCATAGACTTGGGACCCCATCCTGAGGACACACAAAACATTTGGTGTACTTTGACCACTAGGGGCGCTATAATTAGCAATACTTTCTCGCATCAACCTCAAACTTGGTACGTGGACTCGTGGTCACAACCTGAGGACGCACAATAAATTTGGTGACTTTTGAACACTAGGGGTGCTATAATTAGCAAGACTTTCTCGTATCAACACCAAACTTTGTACGTGGACTTATGAACACATCCTGAATAGCTACAATACATTTGGTGTCTTTTGACCACTAGGGAAAACTATGACTTGAATTAGGCTCATATCTTACTAACGCTTTCATGGATTGAAACCAAACTTTGTACATGGACTCAAGACCCAATCCCAATCAAATTCAATCCAATCCAATCAACAATCACATAAAGTAGGCTCATACCTCAGCAATCCCAATCCAGTCCAATCAAATCTAATCCAATCCAGTCCAATCCAGTCCAGTACAATCCAATCTAGTCCAGTCCAGTCCAATTCAATCCAATCCAATCAACAATCACTTGAAGTAGGCTCATATCTCAGCAATGCCAATCCAATCCAGTCCTGTCCAATCCAATCCAATCCAATCCAATCCCAATCCAATCCAGTCCAATTCAATCCAATCCAATCAACAATCACATGAAGTAGGCTCATATCTCAGCAATCCAAATCCAGTCCAATCAAATCTAATCCAGTCCAATCCAGTCCAGTCCAGTCCAGTCCAGTCCAATCCAATCCAATCCAGTCCAGTACAATCCAATCCAGTCCAGTCCAATTCAATCCAATCCAATCCAATCAACAATCACATGAAGTAGGCTCATATCTCAGCAATCCCATTCCAATCCAATCCAGTCCAGTCCAGTCCATTCCAATCCAATCCAATCCAATCCTGTCCAATTCAGTCCAGTCCAATCCCAATCCAATCCAGTCCAATTCAATCCAATCCAATCAACAATCACATGAAGTAGGTTCATATCTCAGCAATCCCAATCCAGTCCAATCAAATCTAATCCAGTCCAGTCCAATCCAGTCCAATCCAATCCAATCCAATCCAGTCCAGTACAATCCAATCTAATCCAGTCCAGTCCAGTCCAGTCCAATTCAATCCAATCCAATCAACAATCACATGAAGTAGTCTCATATATCAGCAATCCCAATCCAGTCCAATCAAACCAATCCAGTCCAGTCCAATCCAATGCAGTCCAATTAAATCCAATCCAATCAACAATCACATGAAGTAGGCTCATATCTCTGCAATCCCAATCCCAATCCAGTCCAGTCCAATCCAGTCCAGTCCAGTCCAGTCCAGTCCAATCCAATCTAATCCAGTCCAATTCAATCCAATGCATTCCAGTCCAGCCTTGTCTAGTCTAGTTTAGTCTAGTCCAGTCCAATCCCAACTTCTGCTTATTTGCTTGGCCCCCACATTGCTGCTTGCAGCTATATTTCTGATTTTATTGGTCCTGATACTTGCAATTCAATGCTTTAAAAGTAAACAGGGGAATTACAGCGTTGTGCAGACCCAGATCCCTCTGACGGAAACTCCCAATGGAAATGCATCAACACCAGGGGTAGACCTATAGATAATGCAGTCAGTGCAGCTACACTGAGACTGCCTGGGTGAACCCAGATGAGACTGCTAGCAAATTTGAATGTAGGTCTAATGTATATCTAAAACTGATAGTTCCGGTCCTTGATTATGATTGGCTGAATTGCGTTTGATGCCGTTGTAAAATCCAGCACAAACATACACCTTGACCGCATTCCATTCAATATTACTGCGCTATCATAACTTGATACAAAAGTAGCTACGTCTTGACGTTGCTTGGCAACCATTCAGATAGAGGAAATATATTTATTGGCGGAAGAATGATTATCTATGAATAAATCGTTACATTTCTTGTTGCTTTGCCTTTACTTTATGAAACTTTGCCAGGTATTTATAGCAACAGTTTTAGAAAAGCAATAAGCCACTCGAGTCTGTAGGTCTGTAGGTAAGGGGGTTTTAGGCACCCCCTACTGTGCAAATGTATATAGCTCATATGCAATATCTTTACATATCAAAGTATAGCTTACACACAAAACAATGTATGGAATGTATGTATGGAAAACCCAGGGTTCCCTTGAAAAAGAAATGTAAGATCTCAATGGGACCAACCTGGTAAAGTAAAGCTGAATAATGACACATTAACTGTAGGCTATTTCAAGTGAGGGGTGATGACTTGATGGTATCAGGGACTTCAGGGAAGAAGATTCTGTTCCTGTGTTATGTTTCTTTAAAAAACAATAAAATGACTGTTCCCCTGAAATCTTCTTAGTAATCCATGTTACCACATAAATGAATGTATATTCTTTGTATTCATTTAGGCTACTTATAGCCTAATTTGCCCACACACACACACACACACACACACACAAACACACACACGCATACACACAGCAAAATGACTGTATAAGAAGCAGTGTCAGTGGTGTGGTGCATTTAGAGTTCTGACGACTGGTTGCGGTGTTGCTACCTTGAAAGCAAGAGCTGAACCATGAAAGATTGCATTGTCATGCATGCATGGTTAGTCATGCATGGCATTTGTCACATGTACTTACACCGCAGGTAACAAGTAACATTGTAACTGATCATAACAATGAAGGACTTTATTTCCCATTAATAATATACTGTCTTTTATATTATTATATTGAAATTAGCCATACAGTAAGTGATGTGTTCAACCCTGGAAATGAGGCCATCTCTGAGCTTTGTAATATACTGCCACCTGTTGGTGACTAGAAACATTGCAACTGAACAAGCCACATGCGTCCAACACAATACAGAGGGTGGAAGGACATTGAAGAGAGGGAGTATTGGAAATGCCGTAGCAAAAGCGCTGTATAGCGGTATGAGTGATGGGACTAAAGTGACTGTTTAGAAACACCACCCCGCTAAAACTATGGAACCATTAGCCTACTCATTACTAAACTGAATGTATGCATCAATCAATGGAACCTGATTGAGCACTAGCATAGAAATTTCATTTTTGATATTAAAAATGAACAGTTTCATAAACATAAAATAAACAGTTTGAATTCTATGGACTGTAGGCCTATAGCCTTCACTCTAGCATGACCTCTAATCTCCTTTGTATGGCTTCTGTATCAGACAGAACTGGTAACAAGTTTTATTTTAAAACACAGCTCAGTTCATACTAAAGAAGGGAAGGTTTACAGAGCAAGTTTCTGATGAAATAGGTGTGGGTTGA
The DNA here is from genome assembly GCF_018492685.1 of Alosa sapidissima. Lineage (NCBI taxonomy): Eukaryota > Metazoa > Chordata > Actinopteri > Clupeiformes > Clupeidae > Alosa > Alosa sapidissima. The sequence goes on along the minus strand of NC_055959.1, from coordinate 3,964,749 downwards.
TTGTGACTTTCAGCTGTTGCTAGGCGGGTGTGGTTGGGCTAAACAAACCAAACAAGTGAATTTCCGTTTCGTGTCTTGTTCTTCTGTGGTATTGGAAAGGAAGTGACAGCCTAAGTATGTGTCATGTCCACATTCTAATTATGATGCATGCTCGTGGTCCAGGACAGTAGCTTGTATACCTACCACGCACTTCCATTTTTTCCCTCCTCTACCTTTTTCTTCAACCACCTCCTATCACACTTTGACTAGTACTTATAATGTCAGCACTCTCTAGTAGTATTGACAGATGCAGTAGTAATTCCTAGCGAAGGTCTCCCATGCACTGTAGCTTGAATGCTATTCTCTTGCTGTAGGTCGCTTAGGATAAAAGTGTCTGCTAAATTAAATAAATCTTAAGTATGTAGTAGAATGTGAAGATGTTCTTAATATCTTGGAACCACAATAGACAATAAACTCAGTTTTTCACCATCACACAAAAAACAATGAGAGACTGTCAGTCCAAAGCAAATTACAACTTTTATATTATATATCTTTGTGTGGTTATATATATAATTATGCATATATACACACAACACACTATATTGCCAAACGTATTGGGTCACCTGCCTTGACTCACATATAAACTGAAGTGACATCCCATTCTTAATCCATAGGGTTTAATATGATGTCGGTCCACCCTTTGCAGCTCTAGCAGCTTCAACTCTTCTAGGAAGGCTTTCCACAAGGTTTAGGAGTGTGTTTATGGGAATTTTTGACCATTCTTCTAGAAGCGCATTTGTGAGGCCACACACTAATGTTAGAGGGCAATTCCATGGAAAATGACATTTTTTGTAACATCCATAACGCCAATAAAATGTGATGGTATGGTATGATGTGAATGATTACATGAAATTTGAGCATTTGCTATTTTTGGCTGATGAATGTAAATGAGAAAAAATGCACAAAAAATGAATGTTATGATTCACATCATACAAATGCCAAGGCATTTCACTGGCGTTATGGACGTGACAAAAAGTCCATTTTCCGTGGAATTGCCCTAGACGAGAAGGGCACTCAGTGTCCGCTCTTCATCCCAAAGGTAGAACACCTAGGGTTGAGGTCAGGAGTCTGTGTGTGTGTGTGTGTGTGTGTGTGTGTGTGTGTGTTTATGTGTGTGTGTGTTTATGCGTGTGTGTATGTGTGTGTGTGTGTGTGTGTGTGTTTATGTGTGTGCCTGCATGTGTGTGCATATATCTTTATGTGTGTGTTTGCGTGTGTTCATGTGTGTGTGCGCACACACACTAAATGTACACATATATTAATTTATTGTATGGTCCCCCATGAACGGAATTCCATGACTTGGCATGCATTCAGAGGGTGACATAATGATCCTACTCTGAACCTGTCAGCCAAAGATACCTGGGATTACAATGCCTTTTTGCTTTTTCATTTTTAACTAAGTGGCGCTATACCGGTACATCAAAGGAGTAGATATGGGATGGGTTGACATGGCCCCTAGAGGCCAACATACCAAAACAAATGGGTCATCCTAGGCCCTACAGTTCTCGATATATTCACAGAAAACTGTGTCCGGCCATCTACAGGCCAGTTGGTGTACAGTCAAATGTACACATAATTCATTTATTGTGTGGCCCCCACCATGAACGGATTTCCGCGAAACTTGGCATGCATTCAGAGGGTGTCATAATGATCCTACACCTCCAATGTTGGGCAGTTTTGTTGTTGACACAACATTACTGAAGAATAAAAAATAAAAAAATCCTGAAGAAAAAAAAAAATAAACCTATATGACCACCGCTTGGCTGACTTCGCCAGAAACAGAGCAGAACTGCACTAACTCTTGTGACCAACTGTAAGCCACACGATTGCAACAAAAGTGCCAGAGCCGTGAGAGCTGTCAAGCTGAACGTTGGGTTACCAGAAGTGCGTAAAACAAAAGATGGCACAGACGTGTGCAGCCTCTAACAGAAAACAGCACACACCTGTGAGTTGGGCAGGAGGCAGACACCCAGTGTTGCCATGCTCTCAGCTATATCACAAGCTGCTTTCAGACATAGGTGTAAGTCTGCATGTTCTGCGGATATCAAGCGGTTGGGCCGTATATCTGAACAACATAGCTGGACATTTGGGACTCCGAACTTAGCCGGCTCTTACACTACTCCCCTTCTAGTATTTCCGACGGACAATATGTAAATGAGCTCATGTCTGAACGAAGCGAAGAACATGCAGAGATTCTGTTCATGTGCATGTGCATGTTCAACCACGTTCAACTTGTTCAACCACACAGAGATTCTGTTCATGTCCATCAGTGTCGTTCACACATAATGTCCGTATGTAAGCATCATATCTGAATCAGCCGAAGGGTCGGACATCCATTTGACAATGATCCTGCAGAGGACATCTCTGAAAGCAGCTATAGCCATCAGTCTACAGGGGTGGGGATTTGGGGTAAAAGTGACAGTGATATTTCACTGAAGAGCAATACCCTGTGTCCACAGCTGCCCCTCTCCCATACTTGGAATCCTGAAGTCTGATCACACAGCACAGTCAGTCAGGACTCTCTCCACACTGCCATTTGAAAACCTGGGCTGCTTCACATTTAAGATCTGTCAGACAAGTGGAAAAGAATGCTGACAACCACTTCTGAGGCAACCATTCTGTGACACAAGCATCATCTTGCATCAGGAAGATAGACACCCACAAAACCTATATCTTAAGACCAGGGCTGAACTTCAGTGAAAGCAATTTATACTTAATTTATTACAAACCACAATCCATGCACTTGTAAGAGGTGGAATGAAACATTTTACTTTAGTGTGTTTATCTACCTCTGCATCTTTGTGTGGTTTTTGTTCTATTCTGTCGTTCTGCTATCTGATGAACTGCCTTGCAGACATATGAAAGTTCTATCATGTGATTCATTTACATACAGCCTTCCCTTCTCACATTGATACAGTATGTCATTCTTAAAGTAAAGACTTAATGGCAACTAAGCACACAGCAGGAAGCCCCAGCACAGTCATGCTCCACAGCTACTCTTCATAGCAGACTCAGGACTTCCTCTTTGGTTTCTTCATATTTCCGTAGCCAAAGCCATGCTCTCACCGTCTGATCACTGAGAGATCGAAAAGGAGATTTGGATTCAGAATACAATTGGGTTTATGCTGAAACTACTACGGAGGTTCCAAGGGCTAAGAGTCTCTTATTAACCTACCCATAGGCCCTTAGGCATCTCTGAACTTCAGTATGTCTCTTCAGCACATGGACCTTTGGATCATCTTTCTGTTCGCCAGTGGTGAGTCCCCTGTTGCTTTTGTAGATGCCCCATGTTGGCAATATGAAATACTGTTCGGTTGTGTCTGCCATCGATAAATCACAATAAGGGTCTGAACTTTATATGGGTTTTTGTTGCCTTGGTGAACACTGGCCTGTTGGTGCAGGACTGCGGTTGCATACGTGTGGCTTCTTTTACATCATGAGTTGAAGATGTCCCAGCTACGTTTTAATATGCGCCACTGCTTAATAAGGACAGAGGTAGAGTGTAATGTGTCACTGTGGTTTGAATCTGTATTGATCATTTGTAAAACTGTGATATTATCAGAAGTCTCATAGTTTGACTACTTTTATTTAAGGGTAGGACATAATGTTCTTCATTCAGCTGACAACATTGCCTTTGGATGGTGATGGGGGGGGTGTAGGTGGCTGGGTGGTGTCAGGCACTGTCAGGGTGTGGACCAGTAGCTAGTGGTTAACACAGGATTTTGAAAGCAAACAGAGCTACCGATATAATTCTGTCATTGGGTGGACAGATGCACACATAAATATTCTGCAGTTTAAAGTAAACTGTGCCATCAGAGTTGTCTGTGCGTAGTCTGATCCTGTATCATCACTGCTAAACATGCCCTCCTAACAAATTAACCATAACCATAGCCATAACCATAATTATGCCACACACCAGCATCAGCCCTGTTCAATCATTTTTGATTAGTAATCTTATATGAATACTATATATATTATCCTATTTTGGGACATGCTAGTAAGACTGCAGGAACACAATAGAGGGCAAGGATATAATTACAGAATATCACAGAAGTATTATACACTACAGTATAACAAGGCCATAGTTCTTAGTTATTTTTCTGTAGCCTAAGGGTTTAGCAGCTTAGCTCTGAGAAGCAGTGATGGTGATAAAGCAGTGATGATAATAAGGATAGCCAAGCCCCCCCCCCCCCCGAAAAAAAAACAAAACAAAAAAACACTCAACTCTTTCACCAGCCACTAAAATTATTAAAATGTGCTACTGTCCAACTATCCATGATTAAAATGTGCTACTGCCCAACTTGATCTAACTACACTGTGTAGCCTACATAATCTGATTTTAGGCTACAGATATGTAGGCTATATTTAACATTTATTTTCTATTTGGTCTGTTATGAAATCATGCCCATTTAACCACAGCTCAGTTTTAAGAAACTTAAATACATGCATGCTTAGCATTTTGTGAAAAGAAATCATTAAGGCTACATTGACAAAGTCTTAACCGTGAGCTGCCTGTATATTCTCTGATTCTAATATTTACAGATATCTAGGCGATGTAAGCACAGCTCAGTTTTAAGAAATGCAGCCGAAAGACCATGTTGAATTTTGCTATAATTTATTTCAAAACCGGATTACTCTGGAACAGCTAACTATACACGGGAATGCATTACACCTTTGTGTTCGGTAAGGTCTGCTGTTTATTCTGATATATGGTTTGTCATGTGTTGTGTGAAGAGTGTGTAGGCCTACACTGTTAAATGTGGCTGTAGGTTTTGCAGTACAGTACAGCTAAATTCTACAGTATGATACAATATCATGTCTTTACAGCACAGTGTTGTAGTTAATGTTGCATTCTGGGTAATATTATTGACGCGGGAATATATTACAGTACATTTCCCCGCATACTGTAACTTTGCTGCCACCTTGCTGTAATATCGAGAACGAAGTTCTGCCAACCCGACGACTTTACTCCTCTTCTGAAGACATGACCCATAGTGGAATGAGCGCAAGTCATTGAAATTTGGTGAGTTTGGTTTTCGCATTCATTAAGTAGTTTCACCCCGGCATTGTGTAGATTTTTGTTTAGTAAAAAGACGAGCATAGCTTGTTTGCTGGTATTAAAGCTGGTGTCGATAGCAAAGTATTGTCTCTGGCTTAAGCATAGCTAGCTTTAACAACAAGGTAGGCATAGCCTATTTGTTTAAATTAATCATCTAGTCCTCTTTATGCCTTTCTTTTAACTTGTGTAAGTTTAAAGTTAAAAATATCGACTTGTCGTTGAAAAGTATTGTCTGTTGTTATTACCAGCTAACTTCAAGGACTAGCCTAAGTAAATTGAAAACGATGTCGACGACTCTCGTCCCCACTTAGAGCAGACATTGACGATTCTCGTCAGATATTTTAGCACTTCAAAACTAATAGTAAATGTATTTGCCCCTTTTTAATAGTTGTCTTCTATAATTTATTTTTCCATTTTACTATCCTGGCGACATACGTCTGTATATTGTGAGGTCTGTCACATAGCCCGTTGGCTCTCGTCTAAGCACAGCTAACCCTAGTTTTAATTACAGTAACAGCAAGGTAGGCCTATTTGTTTAAACTAAGATCATCTAGTCTTCTTTATGCAGGCATCTAACATTTCATTTTTTGTAAGTAATAGCATGACAAATTAACAAACTGTAATGCACATGTTTTTTTGTTTTGTTTTGTTTTATACAGTTCACTGAAGCCGAGGTAGAGGGGCACGAGAGATTGCCTGACACCCAGACTCATTATGGTTGGTAAGTATGTTTTTCCTCTTCATTTGTATGTAAACTTTATTATTTAGCAATGGAATGGTTTTATAAAAGCCATATAACACTTGTGGTTGTGAGGTTGTTCTTGGATCTCCTTATGTGTGTGGTTACCTTTGTCTGAACTACACCGGAGAGGATATCCACGAACAACCTCACTCCCACTTGTGTTACATTGCATAAATATTATTAATATTCATTAATCTGAATTTGATAGAATATGGGTATGGGTATTCCACTGCTTTTTTTTAAGGATCCCTGGTTAGCAGAATCTTGGTACTATCTTTTTGCAGTCTCTTCCACAGTTTGGCAGCTATAGTTGGGTTCTGAAACTATCTCTGTACCTCTGTTCTTTGAGTCTGGTGAGTGCTGCTGGTAGGTAAAAGAACCACAGCATTTGGGACAACAGTGACCAAATTTGCTAATGCTAACAGATGAAAATGAAACTTCTTTGCCCTTATCAGTTAGTGCTGGCTGATGTTTCACCATTTGGTCTATGTTGTACCAAGTCTTGTAGTTTTCATACCTTCTGACAGCACTTAGTAATGTGAAACAACAGGGTTATGGGTTGGTTGACTCCAGATAATACCTTAAACCACTGCTTTGTCATCAAGGATTTTCATATATTCTCTATAGGGTGTACATCTGAACTCGGTCTGTTACTTCATTGTTTCAGTTTTCAGTATTTTTGAAGTTCGTGTTCAAAATAAAGTACATTGTTTTTTTTTAGGACCCTCGCTCATGACAGCAAAAAGATGGATGGTGTCCATTGAAGGAAGAGTTGCTATTACATTCACTGGATCAGACAGTTTTCCTGCTGCTTTCGCCACTCTTTTTGCATCGTATTACGTCTTAAACATGGAATACCAAGAGTCAGCTGCATGCACTTTGGAGCTTGTTCAAAGGTAAGTTATATTCTATATGTTTTATTTTTATCAATTATAAAATTATAGACTGGAAGTTAAAATGTAATCTCACATTATAGATTTCTGGTGAGAATTAATCCGGAAGATGGAAAGAAATGCACAGCCCGACAGGGAGTGAGCAAGAAGACCGGACGAATTGTCCAGAAAAAAGCACCACCCATCAACTCCCACGTTAATAACTTCATTCGCTCCTTGCTGGACTTTGAATGGCAGACCTCTAACTAAGCAGTTACATCTAACAGGTTGTGTGTGTGTGTGTGTGTGTGAGAGAGAGAGGGGAGGGGGGGGGTTAAATGTTTGTGTGTGCATGTATGTATGTGATACCACTTGTGTGAGCAGCTCAGAGAAGAAAGGGGAAAAAAAGCAGGGGAGAGAGGTGTCTTTGAGTGATGTTTGTATCAGTGAGTGGGTGGGGGTGGGGACTGATTTACTTGTTTCAGACTTTTGAGTTAAAATAGTTCTGCTTTAAACATTACACTAGATTGTGTGTGACGTCACAGTGCCAGATGAAAAACAAAATGAAAAAAGATGAGAAGGAAGGTGTGTGTGTGTGTGTGTGTATACGTGGAGGAGAACCTGTTTCAAACTTTTGTTTGTTTAAATACTTGAAGTAATACAAGTTCTGTTTGAAACTTGACAGTCTGCTCTGTACTTTTTAAAATGTAAAATTATTGAAGCAACAACTGTTCAAAATGTTGCCTTTGCATGAGTAAGAAGAGTGACTCTCGTTAATGGTTTTAATGCAATATGTGTGTGTGAGTGTGTGTGTGTGTGTGTGTGTGTGTGTGTGTGGCTATAGGTAGAGGAGGACCTGTGTCTCAAACTAATGTAATTAGTTGTTTAAATACTTGATTAAATACTAGCTCTGCTTTAAACTAAAATAATTGAAGCAACACCTTAATGTGGAAATCGTTGCCTTTGCAGAGAGTCTCGGTCGGTCGCTCTCTGTGTAGCAAAAGTTAATGATATTGTAGTGTTTCAGTGTTTTTAATGTGTTTCAGTGTTTCAGCTTGTGTAAAATGAATGAAATATCTTCAAGAATGATAAATAAAAGATTGTTTTGTGTGACTTAACATTTCACTTGTTTAGATACTTATACTGAATATTGTTATTATAATATGTAAGTGTTGGTTGATAGATAAATACATTAATTAATAAATAAATGCAATTGAGGAATACTAAATTAAATTAAAAAACAAAAACAAAACAGTAACGGTAACAAAAAACAGTACTGTACTGTATAGTACAGTACAGTACAACCTTGTAGTAAAACAGCAATCACATGATTACTGTAAACTGTATTACAGTACTGTATCGCACCTTAATTCTACGGTAAAGTTCTGGCAACCGTGCTGCCTGTACTGTACTGTAATTTTACAGGGAATTTTCTAAGAGTGTACGATATTCCACCGAGACGAATGGATGTGGAGATGGGCGCAGAGAATAATTATTAAATCGCTTGAAGTTATTTTTCTCGCGAACTGTTTATCACAGCAAACAGTGGCTAGCTAGCACCGTTTAAACGCTGAGAAAAGGCTCTTTCATGTGACACATGTGTGATGAGTAGCCTACTTCTCGAGGAGTTCAACAGAGAAGAATGGGTGAATTTGGACACACTTCATGCTTGAAGTAAAGCTGCAGCGCTGCATGCTGCGCAGGAGACTGCGGCTCACTAGTAATTATAGGTAACTTCAAATCAGCGCGATTTACCCTTATAGGCCACTGCACATTACAAGATCTGTACGAGATGATCCTCAGCACTGAAGTGAGAAATGATTTAACTCTTTGTGTAGCGCATGTGAGCGCTTTTCCCCCCATTTCAACCTGAATATTGGTGCGGACATTTCAGTCGTAATTTGACATTGGTGTGGACACGTCCTTCGGTCCCCACGCAAATCTACGCCCCTGAGGATAGCAAACTAAGCAAGTTAATGTGTAGTTTCTCAATCTCATTAGTGGTACTAGTATCATTCATGTTAGCGAATAGTAGTACTAATAGTTTGCCTTCATTCTGACTTTAGTCCTACTTGAAACCAGTGAAGTCTGACTTACTGTTTCTTTCAGCAGTGGCCAGTGACAGGTGCCCTCCTGCATCTCTGCAGCTGCATCCATCTGAACTGGTGGTGGAATATGGGGGATCACTCGAAGTTAACTGCACATCTCTTAATAACAGTGCAGTAAAATGGCAGATACGTCCAGATCTCAATGACTTGATGGAGCCCTATGACCTATGGAACACACGGTGGACAGTAGAAAACCTGCAAGAATGGGACATAGAAGCACAATGCATTCTAATTCTGAATAATAGTCTGACTGATGATCTGATTATGATTGATGATCTGACTGATAATCTGACTGATTTTCAGTGCTATGAAAACCTATCTTTAACAGTCTACAGTAAGTGCACAACATTAATACTACTTAAAACTAGTGTGTGTGCAGTTATTCTTAAATATCATTTAAACCATTTTTAAAAAATCATGTTAAATATCTACATATTTTCATATTATATATATTTCATATATTATCACTTGATCTGGAAAAACTTCAAACACTGAATTTCTTTGCTGATTGTTTACCAGATTAATATATGCTTAAAATTTTGCTTGATGGGATCCAGTGTATCCAGTAGCCTAATAAAGGTGAAAACTGAAATGATTTCCTCTTGCAGAGGCTCCTGAAAATGTATCCATCACTCTTGTGAACCACACCGAGGTAATGGGTGATGGCAGACAATATGAACTCCAGTGTGACGTCTTGGATGTTGCTCCAGTTCAGAACCTAACTGTACGATGGTACAGAGAAAATGTCACTGTGAATGAATCTCGATTCACGGATACTGAGAGGGGTCCACGTAATGTATCGGCTTCCCTCCTGATCTCTCCAACCCGAGAGGACGATGGAGTTCTGTACCGGTGTGAAGCAGAGCTAGATCTGGGACCACTGGGACCAAACCCACCTCTTACACGCTCATTTGATCAGCTACAAATCACTGTGAAAAGTATGTTTTCTGCCCTCTTAGACTTTTCCCTTTTCACTATTGCACTGCTGACAAATACAGAGATTTTGAACATTCTACCTTATACTTTCTCAGAGGATTTGTCTCTGTGGAGTGATGCAGAAAGGACTGCCGTGCCAACAATGCCAACGTCAGCGATCACAACCACCGCCACTGTAACCACAGGCACAACTGGGGTCCCAACATCAACTCCTCTACCAGACAGTAAGTCAGTCCATCTGAAAACAGGACAGCATGCCACACTTTCAACAACACGTTACATTTATTTTCTAGACACTCAAAGTGTGTGTCTGTGTGTGTGTGTGCATGCGTGCGTGCATGTGGGTGTGTTTATGTGTGTGTGTGTGAGTGTGTGCGTGAGTGCATTTATTTGTGTCTGTGCGTGCCTGTGTGTGTGCATGTGTGTGTTTATGTGTGTGTGTGTGTGAGAGTTCGTGTGTCAGTGCATTTATGTGTGTCTGTGCGTGCCTGTGTGTGTGCATGCAGTTTTGAACCTGACAGCCAAAGATACCTGCGATTACAATGCCTCGTTTTTGCCTTTTCATTTTTAACATGGTGGAGCTATACCTCAAATAGGTGGATATAGGATGGGTTGACATGGCCCCTTGAGACCAACATGCAAAAAGGTGGTCATCCTAGGCCCTACGTTTCTCGAGGTATTCACAGAAAACTGTGTCCGGTCTACCCTCCTTTCAGGGGGCCCAGTGCATCGGGTGGGCGACGGAAAAACACAAAAACAATAGTTCCGTGTCATCCTTGTGTGGCTACAAGCCCACCTAGTTACATGCAGCCAGGTGGCCCAGAAATAGTTGACAGGAATGTACTGGGGGGAAAAAACTCTGACTAAACCTATATGATCACCACTTCGCTAGCACGGTGGTCGTAATAAAACAGAGTAAAGTCTTCACTAACTAGATGTACCGCATAGCGGTACAAAATATGATTGCCGCTCAGTCCTGTACATCCGTTCCGCGAAAATAAATCACACTAATCAATTTGTCTCCATCTTCTACCCCACCCCCCACTCTTGAAACTTTTGTGTATGCTTGTTTGGAATGTGTGTTTGCGGGCCGCACACAAAGTAGCCTACTGGCGCTGCAAAGGTGAATAGATTTGTAGCACTTGCCAAAAAAATTGTAGCATTGTTATAAAACCTTTAAAATATCTAAACAATCACAAGTAAGGCAGTTCATCACAGTCCATCCATTGCAACTGGACTGATGAAAGGTACACCTGTAGGCTACATTGTATTTGGGAAAAGCAGAAGGTAGCAGCATAATGTATTTATTTATTTATTATTAAACAAAACAATCCCTGTCAGTTGCCGTTTTCAACAGCTATCAAGAAGAGAGGTCATGTCATGGATTTTTGTGAATGTTTCTTCTTCTACATATGCATAACTTTAGTCATCTAGTTCATATGATATTCAGCTTTATTGTCAATGCACAAATTAAATACCAGTAGTCTAAAACAAAATGCCGTTTTACCCAGTGGTGCAAATAACTGACATGTCCAAAAGGGCCTTCATGAAACGCGTTGCTAGACTGTTCATACACATTTTAACGGGCCAAGTTGAAGAGCTACTGTCCGTTATTGTTTGTGCAAATAATATGCTGATTTATGTTCCCTTGCATTTTGCAACTGGTTAGTCTGGCTTTCGCCAAACCAAGCTCAATCTTTTAAGAAATCGAAAAGGAATCGCCGGCATTTCAGGCTGAGTTCACCCAGCCTAGTCCATGGTAGGCGCCCGATAGAAATATTGTTTAATTTTGCGATTGAGATATCCACGCGCACTGGCGCCCCCCCTGCGACGTGTTCGCCCCCGGTTTCAGAGCTAGGCCTATTATTCAAAATGCATAGAGGGAGTTATGACAAAACCGTGACTGTTAACAAACTATAAGCTATATAAGGTAGGCCCTATGCTAGGCCTATTACACAACATAAATTGTCACTATGCTGGCGACCCAAATCAAATCTCCTTTGGGAACCAATGGCTTACAGTATCAAGCGGACTTAAGCTGCCACCTCTTGTCGAAAAGTTAATAGTTTTGCATATCAGCAGCTGTGTGAATCACGGAAAGCGACACTTCTAAATGGAACCAAACCCACTGTACAGTAGCTCAAGGTCTGTGGCTAAAGCAGCCATAATGAAAGCGTTATCATTGTTTGGATACTTTACACACACGTGTTTTTTAATCGCATAGACTACTACTACCAAGCTGGAATCAAAGCACATCGACTCCCCTCTCACACCCTAAACACGCACTTCGAACAAACAAAAAACGTCTCAGTCTCACGGTATTGCCATAGGCAAAACTGTATTGGACCGGTGTAACGTTGGTACTAAATCATCCATCGCAATCGCAGAATGATTTTTGTAGCACGTGCAACAAATATGTGTACCGCCCTGCCCTGGATGCATCGGCTGGCTGGGGCACCTACGCCGGCGACCCGGGTTCGATTCCCGCCCCGTGGTCCTTTCCGGATCCCACCCCGACTCTCTCCCACTCGCTTCCTGTCATTCTCTACTGTCCTGTAAATTAAAGGCATAAAAGGCCAAAAAAATATATTTAAAAAAAAACAATAATTCTACATTGCTGCGAGTTGACACAAATTATTCAATTTATGCAGTTTCAGTCCTAGTTACTTTACTTTGAGCCATGCTCTTCCTTACTTGAATCACCTTTGAAAATAGAGTATTGAAGTAGCCTATATGGGTGTTTGGGAATGAACATAGACTCAGATGCTTTTTGAGACTTTGAGCTAAATGTCCCAGCCCGGTGTTTAGGATGCATCATAGACAGGTTATCTTTCAGGTAGCCTATATATTTTCCATTAGAAAACCATCACGTAGCAAACGTGTTGTGGCTAACTCACTTAGCTCCTGTTAGTAGCCTAGATTATGGTCATAAGCAAATGAGATGACAAAGTCAAAGTCAAAGTCAAAGTCAGCTTTATTGTCAATTTCTTCACATGTTCCAGACATACAAAGAGATCGAAATTACGTTTCTCACTATCCCACGGTGAAGACAAGACATATTTTACCAATTTAGGTCCACAGACAAACATAACATTCAAGTAAACAAAAAAGTAAGTAAATAAGTAAATAAGAGGGCACATATAATAATGAAAAAATAAGAGCAGCAAAATTTGGTTGAAATTATGCATAGACAGTCAATAAAATACTAGTGCAAAGTCAGGCCAATAAAAGGCCTGGGTAGTTCTGTTTGACCTAAGTAAGAAAGAAAGTGGCATAGTGGTGCAAGTTATGTAAGAGCAGCAGAAGTGTTGTGTTTTCAGGACAACAACACCAAGTTGTAAAGTGTACAAGTGTGCAAGTGGAGTAGTGCAGGCGGCCATTGTGGGTCCAATGTCCAGGATGTTATGTAGCTGAGGGTGGAGGGGGGAGAGGAGGGAGAGAGTTCAGCATCCTTACAGCTTGGTGTATGAAGCTGTTGGTGAGTCTGGTAGTGCGGGAGCGCAGGCTTCTGTACCTCTTCCCAGAGGGCAGTAGATCAAACAGATTGTGAGCGGGGTGACTTGCATCACTCACAATTTTGGTCGCCTTGCGGGTAAGGTGGGTGGTGTAAATGTCCTTCAGGGAGGGGAGTGAAGCACCAATAATCCTTCCAGCTGTGTTCACTATGCGCTGCAGGGCTTTCCTGTTGTATTCAGTGCAGCTTCCGCCCCACACAGCGATACAGCTGGAGAGGATGCTCTCAATGGTGCCTCGGTAGAATGTGGTCATGATGGCTGGTGGAGCACTTGCTCGCCTGAGTTTCCGCAGGAAGTACTGCTGCTCTCTCCACCACAGCACCGTCGATGGTCAGTGGCAGGTGTTGGGTGGAGACAGTCGAAAGAAGCAATTAGTGCTGTTATCAATTTTCTTGGTGGCCTATAACCGCATTTATGGTTTTCGACAAATACATCAATAATCAAATTGGCCTCCATCACTCAACCAATGCTAACAAATTATTTTACCTAGCCTACTCTAGGCTATTGATATAACTTAAGATTAACATAGCCTACCTGCAGTAAAAACCAAGCATGTCCGATAAAAATTCTCAGATTTATTTCGGCTTCAAGAAGAAATGGGAATTACATGTCATGCAGAAATCATCCTACTTTAGAGTTCTCTGTGGTAAACTACAGTCTTGTCCTTGTAGGAAGCATAGTGTCTTTCCAACCCACTTTCCAAAAAAAATTATGTCTCACTGCAACGATGCGCCATCTGGTGGACAAACGACTACGTGACGCCAATACTGGAAATGCAGCCAAATTATTATGATGAATATTTGGTTTTCCTTTAATCCTACTGAATTTGAAATTATGTATCGCCCGTTGTAATTGAAATTATGTATCGCCCGTTGCCACGGCTCAGGTAGTTATTTAGGAAAAACTGCATTTTTTGGGTTTCGGGGGGCCCAGCGCGGGGGGGAGTGGCCCCCAGGGACCAAACAAAATTCATGTGCCCCGGTGGTTCGGTGTCCCGGGTATCGTTGACCAAAAATTCAGGAAGTAGATGACAGAATAAAAAAAAAAAAAAAATTGACAATCCCTATATGACCGCTTCGTTAGCTTCGCTAGCGGCGGCCGGTCATAATTATACTAATCAGATTCCGTCACCATAAAACATTTTTGTTTTAGATTCAGCAAACCAAGAAAACATATTGGATTCTTATTTACCTGACACAGATCCTGTAGTGATGACAACTAGCTAGATGACAACAAACATAAATGTATTTTCACTCTTTGGATTGGATGCACTATTGGATTTTCTACCTTTTAATTTCTGCCATCCTTCAACTGATGTTGGTAAAAACTAATGAATCAAAAACAACTACCACTATTTTCACCAATAACCAATATCTACCAATAATATACTGCCTAAATGTAACAAAACATCAGAAGCATACCATGCCATACATACATACACAGAGTCCTTATTGTGTTTTTCTCTCTTTCTTTCTGCAGTCCTGTCAAACATCGATATTGTGGCGGTTTCTCCTGGGCCGATGGCTGTGGGCAAAAATTACACCCTGTCATGCCACATCGAAATCCCCCAATCTGTTGGCAATGTCACCGTGAAGATGTATATAGGACAGGTTCTGCTGAACACAGAAATAATAGAGAACTGGGGGGATAGAAATATAACCAGTGATTTCCTGTACACAGCCCTTATAAAACATAATGGGGAAAAATACCAGTGTGTTGTAGAGTTCCAGCAACCAGGAAAGGAGTCTTTTCTTGAACACAAATCAAACACCCTCAACATTGATGTGTACAGTAAGTTGCTATTGCGCTCAGTTAATTTGCGAAACTCATCTGAGACCTGTGAGATGTGATGAAGCTGTAATTGTCCCACTGTGTTCCTATAGGTGGCTGTCCAGTTGCAATCAATCCCTCTACTCTGGTGGTGAGGTATGGAGGTCCTGCTTCGTCCACCTGTCGTTCACTCGTACCCATCGACGGCATGGGCTGGGAGTCCCCTGTGGGGGCTGTGGGTATGGAGGAGGGAGTCACTGAGCTCAACTGGACGGTGAAGGAGCTGAGAGAGTGGACAGTGACTCCACAATGCTTCATTAACAGGGAGGAGGGACAGTGCACAAAAGAACTTTCTGTTGTAGCTTTCAGTGAGTTCCATTGTCACCAACTGTTTAGTTCAAAGATGAAGTACTTGCTTAGCAACTTAACAAAAATATAATTTTTCAATGTGCCTTTCACAGCAACTCCGGACAGTTTGACCATTACCACAAAACGTCATAGTACAATGGCTGTGGGCAAGGACAACACCCTCACTTGCCACATTGGAAATATCGCTCCTGTTCAGAGCCTCACTGTAAAATGGTTTAAACAAGTACCTGTTGATGGAAGCACTGTTCCACTGTCGGATGATGAACGACACCAGAGCAGCATCAGTATTGGTCCTCAAAATCTTACCAGCGACTACATGATTACTCCTCATATATCAGATAATGGAACACAATATTGGTGTGAGGCAGAGCTGGACTTAGGGCCAGGAGGACCCCCTAAACTGACTTCAGCCCCACTCACCATCATCGTGTACAGTAAGTTGGCCTGACATTCACTTAAGCTCAGATGAATCCTCCTGCAGGGCTTCAGTGATACGTGTGATGTGTCATGCATTCTACTGTATCATCACAGGTGGCTGTCCGATTGACATCAGTCCTTCCACTCTGGTGGTGAGGTATGGAGATTCAGCTTCAGCTGACTGCAGCACGTTCGTAACTCACAACGGAATTGGCTGGAATTCTACTCTTGGACCTGTAAGCAAAGTGAGGGATGTCCAAAATGTCACCTGGAGGGTGGAGAGCCTGACAGAGTGGTCAGTGAAGCCCAAGTGTGTTATTGACACTGATTATGGGCAGTGTGGCCAAGACCTCAATGTTTCTGTTTATTGTAAGTCCAATATTGTCAATCAGTAACATAAAAAATGTAAATGTTTACAAAGACCTGATATAATTACAGTGCATGAAAATGCACTGTACTGTTCTTCCTAGGCAACTTCTTATTAGAGTGCATGAAAATCCTAGCATCACCGTAGTAACCATCTCTGTATTATCTATTTTAACTATACATGATATTTTACATCACAACTTTTGCATTTTCATGCACTGGTAATTCCTTGGAATTGCATTTCTAGTTAATCCATATTGTCCTTTTTACAGCTATTCCAGATGTTATCACTCTAACAGCGAATATTGCTGGAGCAATGGCTGAAGGCAAGACCTACAGCCTTTTTTGCCACATTGAAAACATTGCTCCTGTTCAGAACCTCACTGTAAAGTGGTTCAAACGACACACTGTTTATGGAAGCACTGTTGAAAGGATGTTGATGGATGACCCAAAACACCAGAGCATCAGCAGTATTAGTTCACAAAATATTACCAGTGACCTCCTGATTGCTCCTAAAATATCAGATAATGGAGCACAATATTGGTGTGAGGCAGAGCTGGACTTAGGGCCAGGAGGACCCCCTAAACTGACTTCAGCCCCACTCACCATCATCGTGTACAGTAAGTTGGCCTGACATTCACTTAAGCTCAGATGAATCATCCTGCAGGGCTTCAGTGATACGTGTGATGTGTCATGCATTCTACTGTATCATCACAGGTGGCTGTCCGATTGACATCAGTCCTTCCACTCTGGTGGTGAGGTATGGAGATTCAGCTTCAGCTGACTGCCGTGCATTAATACCTCACAACGGAATTGGCTGGAATTCTACTCTTGGACCTGTAAGCAAAGTGAGGGATATCCAACATGTCACCTGGAACGTGGAGAGCCTGACAGAGTGGTCAGTGAAGCCCAAGTGTGTCATTGACACTGATGATGAGCAGTGTGGCCAAGACCTCAATGTTTCTGTTTATTGTAAGTCCAATATTGTCAATCAGTAACATAAAAAATGTAAATGTTTACAAAGACCTGATATAATTACAGTGCATGAAAATGCACTGTACTGTTCTTCCTAGGCAACTTCTTATTAGAGTGCATGAAAATTCTAGCATCACCGTAGTAACCATCTCTGTATTATCTATTTTAACTATACATGATATTTTACATCACAACTTTTGCATTTTCATGCACTGGTAATTCCTTGGAATTGCATTTCTAGTTAATCCATATTGTCCTTTTTACAGCTATTCCAGATGTTATCACTCTAACAGCGAATATTGCTGGAGCAATGGCTGAAGGCAAGACCTACAGCCTTTTTTGCCACATTGAAAACATTGCTCCTGTTCAGAACCTCACTGTAAAGTGGTTCGAACGACACACTGTTTATGGAAGCACTGTTGAAAGGATGTTGATGGATGACCCAAAACACCAGAGCATCAGCAGTATTAGTTCACAAAATATTACCAGTGACCTCCTGATTGCTCCTAAAATATCAGATAATGGAGCACAATATTGGTGTGAGGCAGAGCTGGACTTAGGGCCAGGAGGACCCCCTAAACTGACTTCAGCCCCACTCACCATAATCGTGTACAGTAAGTTGGCCTGACATTCACTTAAGCTCAGATGAATCATCCTGCAGGGCTTCAGTGATACGTGTGATGTGTCATGCATTCTGCTAAATTACCACAGGTGGCTGTCCGATTGACATCAGCCCTTTCCCTCTGGTGGTGAGGTATGGAGATTCAGCTTCAGCTGACTGCCGTGCATTAATACCTCACAACGGAATTGGCTGGAATTCTACTCTTGAACCTGTAAGCAAAGTGAGGGATATCCAACATGTCACCTGGAACGTGGAGAGCCTGACAGAGTGGTCAGTGAAGCCCAAGTGTGTCATTGACACTGATGATGGGCAGTGTTCAAAACTGCTCAATGTCATTGTTTACCGTGAGTCTTACTTTTATGGTGCTCAAACAATCAGTCCAGGTAATACTTCAAAAGAATGTTCTCACATTCTCACATATTTTCCACAGAGATGCCCAGCAGAATAACCCTGACAACAAATCATACTGGCAAAATGACTGCTGGCAAAGATTACATCTTTACTTGCCACATTCAAAACGTTGCTCCTGCTCAGAACCTGATCGTGATGTGGTTCAAAGGACAGACTCTGCTGAACGAACCGCACAAATATCAGGGCACCGGTGCGGGTCCCCAAAACTTGACCTTTGACCTTCGTATTCAACCCACTGCATCTGATGATGGAGCACAGTACAGGTGTAAGGCACAGCTGGATCTTGGCCCTGGCTTGCTTGAAGTCGAATCAAACCATCGTGTCATTAACATACCTGGTGAGTAAAAAATGTTCATGCTTTATGTTTATGTAGAACAGAGGGTTCTTTGTAAGCACGATAAGAATGTGTTTGTTTTTTTATCTGAAAATGTCCCAAAAATGCTACAGGATTTTTTTTTTTATTAAGTTACATTTATTGTCATCATATAATTGACATTATAATTTCTTGCCTCAAAATTGAATGATTAATAAGTTATGAAATTTCTGTAAATTTCTTCAGTTCATTTCATCTCAAGTAGTTAATGTAGTAAATCAAATTATCATCTAAATCTAGACTGACATCTTTCAGACTGTTATAGCCTACTGTTAATCTCTATACACATTATTAAATTATCTTAGTGAACAGCAAAACGTTCTTATCCCATTTCATTATTTTGGGTGTGTGCAAAAGCTACTAAAAAGGAGGCCATTGATTTGACAACAGAGGGCACTGTTCAGCAAGTTTTGAAATGTATGCATACTCAGTTACATGCACAGTTACACAGGGTGTTGGAGGCCTACAGGTAATATGTATCCACTGAGGACTGAAGCCTATTTATCCTCAAACAAATGTTTTCCTCACGGTCTGGGACAAACTGACTTAACCACCTAAACTGATTTCCCACTTTATGCTGTTTAGAATGTTTCATGGGCAGATAATGTCCTTTAACATAACATATTTATTTTTCTCTCTTGCAGCTGACTGGACAACCACTATTATAATAATCTTTCTCATCTTTGTTCTTATTATATTGGTCCTGATACTTGCATTTCGATACTTAAAAAGTAAACAGGGGAATTACAGCGTTGTGCAGACCCATATCCCTCTGACTGAAACTCCCAATGGAAATGCATGAACACCAGTCAGTGCAGCTACACTGAGACAGCCTGACTGAACCTAGATGAACCTGTTTGAGCAAATTTGAATGTAGGCCTAATGTATATAATGTACAGTACAGCTATAACTTACATACAAAACAACATATAGAAAAAATTATGTATACTGTATGTATGGAATGTATGTATGGAAAACCCAGGGTTCCCTTGAAAAAGATATGTAAGATCTCAATGGGACTCACCTGTTAAAGTAAAGGATAAATAAATAGGCCTAACAAATCTGAATAATGACACACTAATGCAGAAGGGAAAAAGTGTTGTCCACCAAATGTCTAAAACGTTTGCACAGTAGTCCAGGGTACTATGACTGATTTTACATTATTAATAAACAGTTGGAAATGGAAAAAACTAGCCTGTTGTATATGTGTTCTTTGTTTACACATCCCAGCAGCTTGTTAATTCGGCACTAGCTAGTAGATACATGCTGTTATATTTTTGGTTGATTCTTCAAGAAAAATGTTTAATGTTTGGGGGGGGGGGGGGGGGGGGGGTGTCGGCATGATTCTCTATCACAGGGCCCAACATTTCTAGCGGCGCCCCTGCTAACAACTCCAAAGGTACTCAACGTTACACCCGTAATTCAATCCAGCGGCTCCTTTAAGAATTAGGATTTGGGAGTGACGCGGATATGAGCGCTACTTGATCCCTCTCTCTTCGCTTTGCCACAGAAAATTTAACGGTAACGGTAGTTTTTCTACATGGCTATTTTGCAATCCGAATAAATGCATCATTGGTCATTTGGTTGAGACTGAATTGTAGGCTTTTTGAATGTGCAAATCAGTGGTGCAAACAGTCATTTTATCTCGAACACATGAAAAGATTTTGTCCATGACGCGGGTGACCGTCTGTGGAGTTTTGGGATAACTTCTTTGTACACAAGGATAGCCAACGTTACACTGACAAGAAGACCAGGCTGAACATGGATTGGGGAACAGATCTTTGGGTGAGTTGGTCAGATAACGTTAAGCTACATAGGTGATTTAAAGTATGAATCCAGATTAAATTGATGTAAAGTGGATGGCATAACGGCAGTTGGTTTTACGAATACACGAAAGTGAATATATTTAGTTCAAACATACGTCAACGTCAAACTTATGCTAGCTGATAATTTAGCAAGTAACGTTAATGTAGAATTGTCATAAACGATTAACAAAATAGTGTAATCTGTTCAAATCGTAAGAGACACTGGTGTTTATATATTTTTTTGACGTGTCAGCGGTCATAAAAACTTCCGAGTAAATTGACATTACTTTGACTAGAAGCTACGCCATTCTTCCTCCTGGTCATGTTTGGCATTGAAGAAGCGTTGTGGCACCGTTAATTTAACGTGAACGTTAACTTCGCTCCCTCTAACGTTAGTCCCCCACTAACGTGAACTGCAAACTTGCATCAAACATCCCCCGTGCTGCACAATGTTAGCTTAACATCTGAGATTTTTTTTTAGAAGAGAGTAATGTTAGGAAGTTACACCAAACAGTTAGTAGTTAATTTAGTTATGCAGGGAGTGACTAACGTTAAGAAGTTTGCATGAAGTTGTTTTGATGGAATGATATCCAGCTGTGACGTTAACCAACAAACAGCATTCATCTAAGTTAGCCGCTAACCTAGCCTACTTTGCAGCACAATTGGATATTGGCTCCGAGTTTTAAAATCCTGGGCAAATTGTGATAACGTTACTACTTTGGCGATCTTTGCCGTTTTTCTTGTGTAAGGAAGAACTAACCGTCATGCAATATCACTGGGCATTCCTTTGCTACCACACTGGAGCTGGGAAATATTTAGAAATAGGGCAATCTCGCCTGACTCCCACACCACCTCACTGCTGAGGGCTGGCGCTGACACGAATTTATGTCAAGGACAGGACATTTTTTCCCAAGTTTGCCTTGTACATTCTAAATAAAAGCTCGTAAGTGTCGGTGAAGCGATAAGTATCCGGTTTTTGTGACATATTCATCCTGTCGAGAGGGTTTAGGTGGATAAAAAGTTGGAGCCCTCCATAAACTAAAACAAAGCTTGGAAAAAATAAAGAAACCGACAGCCCATCGGTTTCAGATTGTCAGCAAGCTGCCTTACAAGACCCCCTCCCCTTTGAGCCTTACTGTCCTAGCACTCACGCGCAGTGTGCTGTAGCTCGTGGAGCATCAGAGGGGGGAAAAGGGTGGCTAGGTCCTGACCTCATTCCGCAGCGCCCCCTGGGCCCCTTTCCTCTGTCCCCTTTCCATCTTCAGAGTTGGAACGTCAACCTAATTAGTTTTGCCCTAATTTAATGAAGCCACAACAACATGTAGTTCATGTCCCTAAATATATCCAGGCACTCTGTCATTCAGTGAAGATAAACTCTAACCCTCAATGGAAGAGATGAGAGTCCACATGCTTATCGTGTCTTTGCGGCTTTTTCAAACTTTGGCTCAGGTAGGGTTTAGTATTGTTGTTAAGTGACACGGACAAGCCTTTGCTATGGCATATGTTCCCTCCCTTATGGTTAATCCAGTGTCTATTTTTGGAGTCTCCAGTGTTAAGTGTGCCTGTTGTTCTGTGAATGTCCAGGCCTTTTGCATCTCTCTCTCTCTCTCTCTCTCTCTCTCTCTCTCTCTCTCTCTCTCTCTCTCTCTCTCTGGAAGTGTGTGTTGTACATGACTTAGAAAAATGTACTGCAGCAGGCTCCTTATTAAGTCTTTATGTTCATGACAAGGCCCCCATAACTAATTTTCTATTCACACTTTGTGTGTGTGTGTGTGTCCATGTGAGTGAGTTTGGCCCATCTCTACATAGTCCCACTGAAGAGTGAGAGAGGGGAGATGAAGTGCAGTAAACACTGTAAATATCCTAGTCTATATAAAGCTTACCGTTTCAAATCAAACAATCCGTTGTGTCCTGCACGTCAAATTAGGCCTGGTTTCCCACACTGGGGTCAGTTCTAACACTGTGGTGGCTATTGTGATTAAGTGAAGAGTTACAACCCTGCAATCTACGGGTATGTGACTGAGTGACAAACCTCCATTAATTGTTTATGTTGTTGTTTACAGAATGAGATTAGCAAATAATATAGCTCGCTTCATGAAGGCATTCTCAAACACTCCCCTCTCATCTCTTTGCCCTGCCGTCGGTCTTCATAACAAGCCACTGTGCTAAACACTCTCCCCCTCTAGGCCCTGTAGGCTTTGTAGACTGCTCCTGGTGTGATCGTCAAGTTTGCTTTAAATAGATACTTTCATTGCCCTTCAAAACGGAGTGGTAAAACTGCTCTTGCTCCTTGGTTGAATCTCTCCACCCTTAGGCCATGTAGAGGGCTGCAGAAGTGGCACTGGCGGGGTTGAAATAACAGCCTCCGCACTCTTTCAAAAAGAGCTGGATAGAACTGCTGCAGGTGAGTGATTTGTGGTGGTTGGGTGTTGTTGAGAGAGCAGAGCAGGAGCGGTCGGTCAGGGACGTGGCTCAGCTTGTTAGGAATCCACCGCTGAGGTTCCCCTCTCCCCTCCCCCTAGCCTGCTACAGTAAAGCCTATTACTGCGGCGAGGAGGAAGGTGTGTGCTGTGCTGTGCTGTGCTGTGGGGCTGCCGAGCGAGCTAGATATCATTCTTCACCTGGCGGCATGCCTATGCTTGAGGCATGTGGTGGGTTGAAAAGATCACACAGCCAAAGAAGGACCAGAATGAGCAGGACAACCAACACGGGCCTCCGAGGCTGCTGGGAAAGTGTGCCTCTTTATGCCGAGCACACTCTGGGCCCTGTGTTTGTACTTAACATGCAAATAAAAAGCACCCTCTGTAATTCTGTGAAGTGGATTCTGAGCTATGAATGCAACAGGGGTTGTCAATGGCATTGACATTATGAGCCGTTTTTTCATCCATCAAGTGTTTGCGCAGAAACATCATGGCAGGAAATGGGATGGAACTGCACTTCCTGCTTCCTGTCTGAGGGCTGTGGTGGTGGTGCTTCGGGGACTCCATCCCTTTCCTTTAACTGTATCGGAGCACAGCATGATTTACAGTGGCGGGGCAGCCTTCCCACAGATCATGCAGCTGGGGTCAAGGGTTATATGAGCATGCAAGGCATCCGTGGAATGCCCAGTGTGTGGGCAGACGTAGTGAGAATCCGCGGCGGCCACAGAAGCATGATCCAAATGTCAACACATTTGGATCCCCAACGTGTTAGTCAGTCCAGCAATGTCCTAATGGAACGTCTCCCCCTGTGTTCGGTCCATATTTTTACGCTGTCCTCCTGTTTTATGTCCATATTTAATCTTGCTTTGGTCTCTTCCACAGGACCAGTATGACATCATTGACAAGCACACACAGTCGGGGCTGGATCTGGTGGAGAAGTATGTGAAGTTTGTCAAGGAACGGACAGAGATTGAGCAAAACTATGCCAAGCAGTTGAGGTAGGCCTGCCTGTGTCCCTTGATGCTTGTACATTCAGTTCTCTCTCTCTCTGTCTCTCTCTCTCTCTGTGTTCTGTGTGTTCTCTGTGTGTGTGTGTCTGTCTGTCTGTGTCTGTGTCTCAGCAGTAGAGTGTGTGTTCTTGCATTGTTTTTTTCTGAGTTTGTCAGTTTGTTTGAATTTATGTCAGCAGTGTGTTTTCTGTGTTTGTCAAGAGTGTGTGTGTGTGCCAGCATTGTTTGTTTCTGTGTGTGTGTGTGTGTGTGTTTATTGAGGCAGTATCTGGGGTGTGCTTGTGCTGCAGTGTGGTGAGTTGTGAAATATATGTTGGGTCTCATGACTGGTTTGGGGCAGAACTGAACTTGTCTGTTCCCCTGAGCTTCTTCCCTGGCCGCTGCCCAGGCAGTCTTGGAGACAGTGCTCTCATTCTCACACACACACACACACACACATATCTCTCTCTCTCTCTCACACACACACACACACACACACACATATATCTCTCTCTCTCACACACACACACACACACACACACACACACACACACACACACACACACACACACACACACACATCTCTTTCTCTCTCTCCTACTTTCACTCCTGCCCTCAACCTGTTCTTGCTCTGGTTCTTTCCACCTCCTTTGCATGAAGGTTCATCTGTCTCGCTGTGTCTAGGAGGAGGGGAAGTGGAAGCAGACAGACATATGACTGAGAGGAAGTGGAGGGATAGAAAAGGAGAGCAAAAATTTTGAGGAGCGGGAAAAGCCAGAGCTCTTAAAAAATACTAGGAATAAGATACCTTAACATTCCTTAGGCTGGACTTGCGTTCATTTGTACCTGAAACCATGCAACTAACCATAGTCCTACGTATTTATCCCTGTATTTGGAAACAGCCTTGAGTTTCTGTATTTGATGTGGCATGTGGTAACCAGGTCCTTAATTATCATTGAATCCATGCACAAATCTACTTATTCTGCCTGTACAAAATCCCCTGAAATATGAAGGATTTTGGCTCTGTAGTGTAATGGGAACTGCTCTACCTCCAATTGTGGGCTCTTTCCTTCCTCAGACTACTCCTGGAAGTTAGCAGTGATTGCACTGATCATAGAAGGAAACTTGTTAGCCCTGACCGGAGATAACTTGTACTGTTTTGTAGACAGCAATAAATGCAAGTCAGTTATGTCATCCTAACAGTGAAAGTCTGTCGCGAGCTGCTTCCTCTTCTGTGTTATTGCATGTAACCTCTCCCTCTCTTGGTATAATTAAAAAATGAGCTTTGTGTTTGTGTTTCCCACAGGAACCTGACAAAGAAATACAGCCCCAAAAGAGGTAGCAAGGAGGAACAGGAATGCAGGTGAGTCACTTGAAGCTCCCTCGCTCTCTTCTGGTGCCTGGACTCCTTCAGATACCATGGAGTTCTCGCAAGAGCACAATTTGAATTTGCTCTGCGAGTCACTCTGGCAATCAGTAATGATGCTCATTACCCATGCCCATGGAGCCAAGCTGCACCAATCACATCGGTGTATCTGATATAGGCGGGCCAGAGGCGAGCTTAACAGATGGCAATCGCACTGCAACGTCGGAAGTCTGGAATCAGTTAGTAAACATTGGTCGTAGTGTTATCCAATTGCGTCGAAGTCCAGAATCAGTCAGTAAACATTAGTCGTAGTGTTATCCAATTGCATGCAATGATATTTTCAAATGCATGCTTGGTGACGTACCTTGAGTTGGGCTATTTTCATAGCCAGATCATAAATCTTTCTAGATTTCAGGCTATCCTTCAGAGGAGACCTCAATTCACTTTCAGCCAATAGTTAAAGGTATAGTCCTTGTTGAATATAAATTCAACATAATCATTTATAATATAAATAAAACAAAACAAAAACAGAGTGGCTCAGATCAACCTATACACTGTCCAGCCAATCAATAACATTGGTTCCAGAGCTTGGATTGGAGTTGTGATTTGATTGGCTGTTGAGCGGAATGTCAACAACCTTTGGGCCAGAATTGAGGACTGCACCTTTAAGCTGCAGAGAGACCCCAGTGAGTCATCAGCAGCATGAGTAGAGCATCACGGGAGCCACCCTGACCATAAGTCACACTGTTGCCACGAGCAGACCTGGGGCCCTGTCGTACAATGGTCTCATCCAACCGGCAGTGTGATGCAAATGAGGCCAATTTCATTGCCCCTGGGCAGCAGGAATAAGGAAACTGGGGATGGAAATGACTTCCTGCTGAGTCCTGATTGGTGCTTGGTTCTCTGTCCTTAAGGCCAGGAGGCTTTATAACCTTTTATAGTCCCTCACTTGTGTGTTCTGAGTAAGGGTAGATCTCCGGGTTCTTGTTACACTCTGATGTTGCACACACACACACACACACACACACACACACACTAGTGTTAATTTTGTCACCTATTTTTAATTTAGTCATAGTCTTAGTCTTGTGACGAAATGTCCTTTTTAGTCTTTGTCATATTTAGTCATTCAAATATCATTTTTGTTAGTCAAGTTTTAGTCGACTAAAAGTCTCGTCATTTTAGTCTAGTTTTTGTCAAAAGAAAACTAAAGGTATCTTAGTCTTAGTCAGTTTTAGTCAACACATTTTATAACAAATTATTTCTGATTACCATTTGAGTCAAATAGTGTTTCACACATCTCAATTTTCCAACAATATTGTGTGTCCACAGGGCTACTCGTCTGTTATAATTACTCATTCTGATTTTTTGTCAGTCAGTATGTTTACATGCACAGGTAAGTCGAGCTACAGTTATAGCTCGGCTGGGATTTGACAATAGACAGTAAAAGATTTGACTGGACCACTGTCATATTCGTAGACCAGTGTTTCTCAAAGTGTGGTCCGGGGATCACTGGTGGTCCGCAAGCTATCCCAAGTGGTCCGCGAGCAGACGTGGTAAAATATAATATAGATGAGTTGTTTGCCAAATAACTTGTAGTTAAATCCAAACAGTTCTGCAACACTGTCTATGTAAGATATGCCAGTTTAAATCATACAGAATGAATCCTCTGACACAATAAGCAAAGTGCAAAGACAATAAGCAAGGTGGTTCAGTGAGTAGGCCTATAGACTAATTATAGGCTACTGTTGAAGTAGGTCTAATCTTTTTTTTTTTTTTTTTTAGCTAGGGTTAGTTAAGTGGTCCTGAAACTGAAATAGTTTGAGAAACACTGTCGTAGGCCAAACTATTAATGTTTTACTCCGCCTCGCTAGATGGCGATATGCGCCCAAACACAACACATTCCCCAAACAGACTCTCCATCTTAGCCATAGCTAACTTGCTAGCGAACTTTCTATATTAGCTTACTTGCTAGCAAACTTTGCATCATCAGTCTAACTAGATGAATAGTTGACATTACATGCTGAACATTTTCGTATGGACATTCTGGGGGATGTTAATTTGTATGAGAGAAGCGTCAACTTCTGGGTATGTAGTATTGTGGCATACAGCTTAGGTAGTTAGCTTGCTAACTCTGGCAGAAATCTCCAGTGTTCTTGTTCCATGTAGTTTCGTGTTGCAGCCACAGGGTTGCAGCAGCAGCACGTAGACTAGCCTACAGGAAAGCTGTTGCGTATGAACTCATTCGGAATATTTTGAAAACGTAACAGCTAGATATTCTGTCTTCTCATTTTGTAGACGAACATGAAGGGAGAGTTTATCTTAGTTTTTATTTCATGCAAAACATTTTAGTCTCGTCTTTTTTCGTCAACAATAATGCATCTTAAGATAGTCTTAGTCAGTGTTTCAGGACATTACTGACGTCTCGTCATCGTCATCGTCTCGTCTTAGTCATGAAAAAAAATGTCGTTGACGAACATATTTCCTCTCGTCTCGTCTGACGAAATTAACACTAACACACACCCTCCGTCTGCCCTACCCTGCAGGTTTACAAACCACCAGTCCTTCCTGGATGTCCTGAACGAGATGAATGACTACGCTGGCCAGAGAGAGCTGATTGCAGAGAACATGATGATGAACATCTGCATCGAGCTCACCAAGTACCTGCAAGAGCTCAAGCAGGAACGCAAGACGGTGAGAAAGAGAGAGAGTGAGAGAAGGAGAGAGGGAGTGAGAGAAGGAGAGAGGGGGAGAGAGAAAGAGACAGATGAAGGAAGAGGTAGATAAATACATATAGTGTATATACAGATACAGACAGAGACAGACAGACAGACAGACACACACACACACACTCACACACGAGAGTAGAAGGGTGAAAGAAAGGGAATTATGGCTGAGGAGGAGGAGAGGAAGAGAATTCTGTCTGTGGTGTCTTTAAGGACACGTTAGCGTCTCGTGGGGGGGTGTCATGTTATTGTTGTGTCACACTCCCAAGCAGAATTCCTTAGCCGATTCCCACTGGTATGTGGTCCCATGTCGAACATCAAGTCTCCGTGTACACACATCCACAACGCAGTGGGAAATGTGCAGTGTTCATGTACTATCAGGGTTGTTTTGCTGTTGTTTTGTTATTTAAATATAAATACATCCCTCCCCCTCTATCTTTTCCTCTTTCTCATACCCACTGTGTTTGTGTGTTTTTTCTCCATTCCTACACCCTCCCCCATTCTTGTTTTTTGTCTTTCGAACCTCACAGCATCTCTCTGAGGCCAAGAAAGCGCAGCAGTCTCTGGAAAGCACCTACAAGCAGCTGGACAGTGTAAGTCACCCTTGAGCCCACTCCAGCAACACTGAATAAAGGGGTCAGATTTTGAAGAGGCTGTTGTTTTACTGGAGAGGGGGGGTCAGTCAGTCAGTCAGGCAGTCAGTCAGTATCTGTGTCCGTCTGTCTATGTATGACTCTCTTGTGTCCAGCAGCCCCCATATAGCAATCCTCTATTCGGCGTGAAAACAGAGAGCTCAATCTGTGTGTTGTGAATTCAGTCTGTCTTCACAGTGCCGATGTGTCTCTTTGTTGCGTGAGCGATGACTGGGAAACAGTGGGGAGCTTTTGTCTGGGCCCCTGTTTGTTTATGTCTGCTTTGTTGTTTGTTGTTTTTGATCGAAGGGAGCTTTGTAAAGCTGTTGACATTTTTTTTACATTTTTATTTTAATGAACAGTGTTTGGGCAGGTGCTATGTATGTAGTTAAAGCAAACAAGGAGATCAAGGCTGGATTATGTGTAATGGACCATATTGAGGGTTGTTTAATAAAGAGCTGGATATAGGTTTCTTGCCTTTATAATTTCTCAGAGGAAAGGTGGATCTGAAGAAGTGTTTTTTGCTTGCCTGTTTCAGAATACTGCTCTGGAAATGTCACCCATCCCCCAGCATTGCGTAGCAGTGAAATTTGTCTTGTGTAGATTTAGCTAGCTGATTGAACTAGAACCATCTGCCTTTGCCAGAGTAAGAAACGCTTCGAGAGGGAGTGGAGGGAAGCGGAGAAGGCCGCCCAGTATGCAGAGAAGACAGACCTAGACATCAACGCCACAAAGGCCGACGTCGAGAAGGTACACAGCCCCACACGATCTGTCCTATATCAGTATAAATATCAACAAAATCTACCATTCCTTGACTCTGTTGTGGCACACTGAACATTCAAACGTGTTGTTTTTGTTGTTGTTGGTGGTGGTGCTGTGCTTAGGCCAAGCAGCAGGCACACATGCGTTCACACGTGGCAGAGGAGTGCAAGAACGACTACGCCGCCCAGCTGCAGAAATACAACAAGGAGCAGTCCCAGTTCTACTTCACCGACATGCCCCTCATTTTCAACGTAAGGCCCTGCCTCCCCCAGCTAGCCACAGTACATACCACTGTTGGCATGCAGGAACCTGACACCCCTTATCTCAGCTCTCTTCTTTCTCTTGCCTGAGTGGGTCCCAAGGACTGGTTTTATCTTTCTGTTTGTTCCAAGATGGTGAGATACTGTAATAGGTGATCTTTCAGCGCGACAGAACTGTATCCCAAGACCAAAGGCCATCACGTTCTGTTCTCTGTCATTACCAATCAAAGGCTCTAAATATAGACTGGTGACTTCTTTTGTTGTGTGTCGCCATCACAGAAACTGCAGGACATGGACGAGAAACGCATACGAAGGCTGGCACAGGGCTATGTCCTGTTTTCCGACACAGAGAAACACGTGATGCCCATTATCGGGAAGTGCCTGGATGGCATCACCAGGGCGGGCAACAATGTGAACGAACGCAATGTGAGTGCATTCCAAATAGGGTTACAGTGGTGTAGTACCGGTGTTGTAGCACACCGTGGAGTGAAAAAGTCCATAGTTATGTTGTTTAAAGGTGAGGTCAGGGATTTTACGTGATTTCAAGCCCATAACATTTTTTGTCACATTACGCAATCATCTCCTCATACAACCGTTAGCTGCCCATTCCATGATTACATTGTAAAAAGCCCGGTGTCTGTAGGCAGCCCTGGCTCCGAAAACCGGAAACAAACAAAGTGGGGGCAGCCTGTCCCTAAACAAAAATGAAACCCTGCGTGGAATTTCTCTGGGAATACTGAAAGTAGGGGTGACCTACCTCTCTAGCGTGTCTTGTTTGGTCCTTGGTTAAAATATGAAGTTTGCGTCTGCTAATAAATGTAAATATAAACATAAACACAAACAAATGTGACTTCCTGCGCAATGCCTGACTACACATTTAATACTGATATTGAAAAGAATGCTACTGAATGGATGTGAAGTGGCCGTCAGATGTCATACCATTGCAACCCCTACAGGTTGCAATTTGAGACTGTAGTCTCAAATTGCGTTTAAAGGTATACTATGCAGTTTCAGGTATTTTTGGCGACTGTACAGCTCTCCCTAGAGTCACGATATATTTATATTTTACTCTGCCGTTGTAAATAGACTACTTCTCGTGGCTTGTTCCCCCTGTACACAATGAAAATGCTTTTGTTGTGGAGGTTAAGGATTAAGAACAGACAATCTTCAAAGAGCTATATCTACTGACAAGGTCATGTTTCATGATTCTCGCGAGATGTCTTCTGGTCGACTATTGTTGAAGTTTCATGGCTGGTCCTCTCGTTAGCGACTCACTACGGCTATGCTGTATGGCTATGCTTGGTGAACGATTCCCCTACTACAAGTTTGTTTACCATCAAATTGGGTTCATAAGGGTTATATTAAGGTGAAAATCTTGCATAGTATACCTTTTAAATCACTACTTTAGAAGTAGATGTATGAAGCTTCAGCACCAGGATTTGTTAAACATTGTGCCTTGCTGTCGCGTCTACACAGGACTCCCTGGCTGTCATTGAACAGCACAAGTCTGGCTTTGAGCGGCCGGGTGACCTGGAGTTCGAGGACTACAGCCAGGGCATCAACCGCACCTCGTCGGAGAGCAGCCTGGGGACGCCGAAAGGCCCCTTAGACCTGCTGGGCAAAAACAAAAGCAAGCCCTTCTGGCTGTTCAGCAAGAAGAGCAAGGTAGGCCAGCATGTGACTGACGTGATGCTTCACATACAGGATGTCGCTGGCGTGTAGTAGTCTCAGGCCTAATGTTAAGTGCATATCTCTCTTGCTGTGTGTGTATGTGTAGTGTGCTGAATGTGTTTTGAACAAGCCAAAAGGTCACTGTCCTGCAGTGTCCCTGCCAACAGGCAGTACTGTGGGCAACAGGGGCTTTATTTATTCACCGGGGCTAATTAGATTAAGGGTTTTGAAATTTTGTCTACCAGATGGTCCAAAGTGGATATCGGCAAGAAAGTAGTTCATTGTGAGCGAGGTAGGCCAAGCCAGAGGGCTGAGCTGCTGTGTGACATACCGAGAGGAAAGAAAGGAGGGAGGGAGGGAGGGAGGGGGGGGGGCGTTGAGGCTTGGAGAGCAGGAAGTGGAGGTGTGTCTGATTAGTTGACATCTCTCAGGTTCGGAAGTCTTCAGAATGGACTCTGCCCAGATGCTGTGGTCTCACACATGCTCCTCCTGCCCACCCCTGACTTTTCACCTACCCAGAAGAGTATATGCATGACATTCCCTCTCTCTCTCCCTCACTCTCACATGTGCGTATGCACACACACACACACACACACACACACACACACACACACACCATGTGTACACACACACACAGACTGTATCTTTCTAGAACCCGTCTTTGCATGGCTGTCTTTCTGGCTGAGAGTGGAGCAGCCCAAACCCCCCCCCCCCCCCTCGCCCCTCCCCTCTGCAGCGTGTGACCATGGTTTAGCATTATTCTGCTGTGTATGCTTTTATGGACACAGGGCACAAACACTGACTCCTCTGCCACGGGCATCAGGCAACACACACTGCTGCCTTTATGCTGAACAGAATCTGTCTTTCTCGAGCGCATCACAATGATACCTTTGTGAAATGTCATCTACCGGGGGGACAAAACTGCTGGGAGTGGCATTTGGACGCTACAGTATGTTGCACCGAATACATTGCTAAATCGGATGTAAACAACAAATAAGAACAACAACAATAAATAACCTCACTGTATGTGTCATTAGTTGGCTATTGTGGCATTCTATCGAAAAGTGAAGTGAAACGGTCCATCATGGGTTCCCCCTTGTCTGCTCTGTTGTCCCTTTTAAAGGGGGGGTGGCCCAGGTCATTCGGAACCAGCCTGTGTGGGCACTCCTGAGTGAGTCCAGAGCCAGCCAAACGGGGCTGAACCTGAAGTATGATCGTGGGCTCAGACTAACCACACTGCACCCCTACCTCCTCGCTGCCCTCTGGTTTCCCCTTCCCAGCATGCACCTCATCCCATTAAAAAAAAAAAAAAAAACCTTCCACTCACCACCACCCCCACCCACCTCTTATCCTCCTCTGCATGTTTGTCTCCCATATTGTCCACTGTTGTCTCCTTCTTTCTCTTCATCTCCAATTATTCCACCTCTAGTGTCCTTGTCTGTGTGAAGCACTGCTCTGCATCATTGGTCATCCATTTTGTAGCAGCCATTTTGTTAGCCTTTAGCGATTAGCCCCCCGCTCTACTAGTCTGAGTATGTAAACAAACACACCACAGGTCTTTTACTCCCTCTGCCCCCTGCCTCCACCCTCCACTCCTCTCTCTTTTTGCCACCAGATAGCTGATTCCAGAAACATCTCCCACACTCTTTCAGCCATAGACACATCATTCACTCCTACTTACTAAAACAAATAGCACTTAGCAATCTTTTAGGGCCGAGGAGAGTGTAGGCTCCATAATGGCGCGGCTCCTCTGGGGGAGTTGAGAGGATGTAGTTTGTGGTGCAGTGAGGGTTTTCTTTTCTTTTCCCCCCGTTTCATTTTACCTTAGTGACCAGTAAAAGAATAGTTCCGCATCGCTGACTGAGGATGAGAATTTATTTCACCCCTTTGTGTGCGGTCGTAAAAAAGCCAAATCAAAACACATTATTCTTTGCTTTGGATTCTTTAGAAACCAATTACAGGGAGTGAGTTTTCTCACAGTTTCTGTTTGTCATCTTACACACTCGTCTCTGGGCAGTTTTGGATTCAGCTTGTCCATTATGAAACGTCTTAGTTGGGAGGTCCATGGCTTTTTAAATTGTATTTATTGTAATTTTTTCCCTTCTGTTCACGGCCCTTTCGGGACCTGAACTAATCTGATTTAGTATCCATCACATGTCATCACTCCATGCTATTGCAGATCATTTTTTTACGCAGTTCAGAGCAGTTATTTTTTTTCTCTGCTGGAAGGCAGGCCATAAAATTGCATGATTAGAGGGCAAAGTGGGGTTTCATGGAGGTACGGCCAAATCTGAAAATTGTCCGCTGGTGAACCCTTCATGTCAAATTGCAGGTCTCGCTTGAGACCAAATGCAGTTGCTTTCGTCTAAACAGCAGTCATTTTATGTATTTATTGTTTTTGAAAAACTAAGACGGCTACCTTTGAAAGTGAACCCCTGCTTTGCTTTCCGTTCTTGGCTTGTGTCCCATTGGCTGGTGTTGGGGTTTGTGATTGTGACTGTGATTGTGACTGTGGTGGTGGGGCTTCAGTGCTTTGCAGTGTTTGTTTGGGGCTTCTGCTGAGGGTGGTCCACTGTTGTCCTCCTCGCCGCCCTCCTTTGATGTGCGTTTTAAGGTGTTGACGGTGTCTCTTTCTTTCCCTTGTCATTTGTTTGTGTGTCTTTTGTGTGCTTTTTTTTTTCTTTGTGTTTTTTGTTTTTTTTGTCCCTTACCCCCCCTTGACCTCCTTTTGTTCTCTCTCCCTCTCTCTCATCGCCAAATCCCTTCATCCTCGTTCATGTGGGTCTCTGCCTGGTCTTGCCCTCTGATTTTCCCCTCCAACCCCCCCCCCCCCCTTCCCTCCCTTCCTCATCCCTCTCCTCCAAAACCCAGTTCTCATCACCACTCACGCCTTTCTCCCCCCCCCATGCCCCCTCGCCTGCTAACGGACCCCCCTCCCCCAAGTTCGGCCGGGACCCCCTGTCGTACTGTTTGAAGGAGATCAATAAGACTGTCAAACCCCGAATCTCGTCCTTCCGGACCCTCAGGAGAACGGTGAGTCCCCCTTGCTCCACCCTCCCCTCCAGAAAAATCCCAAGGCATAGGCCTGGCGTCGGTGCCAACCTGTGCCAACGTGTGTGGTGCTACAACTAGAGTTTGGGCATTCAGCCAAAGCAGAGGATGGGTCTGACCAGACGAGCATGGCCTAAAAAAAGGTCACAGTACCTTTTTTTGTTTTGTTTTTGTCATCTCTTCTCTCATCACACTGTAAACATCACACCCATGTGCATGGACTTCAACCCTGCTGCGAGCACACTGTCACTAAACCCCCCTTCTGAGTGAGAACATAATGAGCTAATGTCATTGACTACGTTTAACGGACCATCTTTTGCCTTGTTTGTGTGTCTGCTCTCCCCAGAGGTATACCCCTGAGAGAATCACTGTAAAAATAAAAAACAACAAGAAAAACTCTTCAGTTGTGGTGTAGGGGTGTGTTTAGGGTGGCAGCCTTTTGCACTTTGTTGCGTGGGAACGTCTGAGGCTTAAATGACCACCTCTCCATCACTGTTGGACAGACAGGACAGGAGGGGCCAGGGCCCCTACATCACCAAAAGAGACAAGTGGCAGCTTCTTGTAGCGCTGCTGTGCACGCAAACCCCCATTGGCCCATACATGGATTGGAAAAGTGTGTTGAGGAGGTGGCCATTATAAGGAAGATCTATCTTCGGCAGCACAAAACTATCCCTGGCTATTTAAAACAAAACAAAAATGGTTCCATCAAAGGCAGGTTCTGACAGATTTACCCTGAGTTCTTAATCTCAGAGCCAGCTGCCAGGAGGAATCCCGCTGATCTAAGAGTTAGGCCTACACGCAGGGTGGCTCTAAGGGTGTGTGACGGTGCACGGGAGGTGTCTGGTGGTGAATAGGAAGCTGTTCTGGTCTTGGCTCAGCATAAAATATATATCTCTTTTATTTATAACTTCACAGAGTAACACACACCGGAGATAAGATACAATTTGGTCTTTTATTAGTACACTAGCTAACCAAATCGATCTAATTTTTACAGTAGTTAATCATTAAAAGTGTGTGTGTGTGTGTGTGTGTGTGTGTCTCATTACCTTTGTTTAATGGTTGAGGGGTCCTTGGAGAAAGTGTGTGTGTGTCTCATTACCTTTGTTTAATGGTTGAGGGATCCTTGGAGGAAGTGTGTGTGTGTGTGTGTGTTCATGTATGGTGTGGACTGATTAGCCCTCCCATGCGTCCTCCTCCTCTCCAGCCTACAGCCACAGAGGACTTTGGCCACCTGCCCCCTGAGCAGCGGCGTAAGCGGCTGCAGCAGAAGATCGAGGAGCTGGGCAAGGAGCTGCAGAAGGAGGTGGATCAAAGGTGAGTGCCGCTGCCCCCCACGGCAACCATTTCCGTGGCAACTCCCTGGCGTGTCGTCTGTGGCAGTGGCGTGCATCACAGTGCAGCCCGACGTAGCCCTCAGCTCCTCTCCCCTGAGGTCACAGGGCTTTAGTCAGCTTTGTTTACTGAGCCGCTCAGGTCACCAGGGAATGCAGTTCAGTAGGCCTAGACCGTAACCACGTCTCCCCTCCTCTTCCTCCTCCTCCTCTTCCTCTATTTCTCTCTCTATCCCTCCTGTTTCCTCTCTTCCTCTCCCCTTCCCTTCCTATTTTTGCTCTCCCTCCCCTTTTCACTTCTCTCTCTTCTCTCTCTCTCCCTCCCTCTCTTGCTCTCCCTTCTCCCTATATATTTCTTTGTCCCTTCCTCTCTCACTCCCCCCATATCTTCTCTTTCTTTCTCTTGTGCAGTGAGGCCCTGGGTAAGATGAAGGACGTTTACGAGAAGAACCCTCAGATGGGCGACCCAGCCAGCCTGGCCCCTCAGATCAACCAGACAACCCAGAACATGGAGAGGCTGCGGGGAGAGCTCAGCAAGTATGAGGTGCGGGTCGCCCCCTGGTGGTAGCTTGCGGTCACTGCAGTGGCACAGGCTTTCAGGGATTAATTGAGAATCAGTATTAGCGCTGCGGCGCTCAATCCCATCAATCTGTCTGTTGTCGTCTGGCAGAATTGGCTCACGGAGGCAGGAGGTCGAGGGGACACGCTGCGCTACTCATCGCAATCCTTCAACAATAATGGAGCCCATGATACATACAGGTTGGTCTTGAATGCAAATGCAAAGGGCTTTACACAACAGATACAGACACCCATTTTATCAGTGCATGTTTCCTCTGGGTGTCTAGCCCACAACCTTGCTGTATTGTTAGCACCTTGAACTAGCAGTTGAGCTACAAGAACAGGTAGGTTGTCATCTTCATGGATTATTTTTTATGACCCCATGCCATGTATATTTAAATATGGATGACTTGCTTTAGTTAGCGCCCCCTCCTGCTCAAGGGTTCTTCCTGCAGGGGAGGTTTTTTGTTTAAGCCCAATTTGTCTTAGTGCTTGCTTTTTGGGGGATGAAGTTCAAAGTACCCCGAGACATATATTCATATGTAATGGATGTATATATAAAATGAAATTGAGTTTAATTATGCCATCTGCTGTAATAACATTTGTGGATGGATGGCGTATGTGTCGTGTTTGCAGTAGAAATAGCAGTAGGTATGGGTCTAGAATTAGTGTCTATCATTATAGCCCAGACGGAGCGCACTCGGATGAGGGCACCCCAGACCCCTCGCATGCCATCTACGCCGAGTTTGATGACGACTTTGAGGAGGAGGAGTTAGCCGCTCCCATTGGCCAGTGCACAGCGCTCTATAACTTCCCAGGTACACACCGAAATCTCCCGATCCGTTTCTGTCAAGGTATGCCTTAAAGGAACACGCCAGCTCTCTGAAAAATCAGTTTATTTGCCGTCTGCACCAGAGTTAGATGAGCGGATACGTCCCCTTATCTTCTCTGTGCATGCAATAACAATAACTCAGTCTGACATTGTTAGCCTAGCTTAGCGTAATTCACTGGAAGTGGGTGCCTCAAAGTTGGTGTGTTGCTTTAAGCAAATATCTCATTTAGATGGATGCATCAAAGATTGAAATGGCTAATTATGTCATCTTCTGTGTTTGACCTCTTGATTGTCCAACCTGCAGGTTCCAGCGAGGGCACCATTGCCATGCAGGAGGGCGAGGTGCTGTCCGTGGTGGAGGAGGACAAAGGAGACGGCTGGACCCGCGTGCGTCGCTCCAACGGGGACGAGGGCTACATCCCCACCTCCTACGTCAGCATCACCCTCAACAAGTGACCTCTGACGTCCCCGACAGACAGACAGACGGGCTGCAGCAATGTGCTGCCCACCCCCCCCCCCCCCCCCAGCTCCTCCATCTCCCCTCATAGCACCTCTCCACCACGCCACGCCACATGAGACTCTTACAGTACCAAAATCGCAGCTCCTTACCAACCAAGCACTGCATTGCTTTCCGGACCTCTCAGTGGGACCAGGCTGTGGTGTAATGGACCAAAGACGAGGGCACAGCGAACACACTCCGCTTCCTGGGCGTCCTCATTCCGACTTGAGCTCCTGGTCAGCAGGCCGGGGGTGGTGGGGGGGGGGGGGCGAGTGAGGTATTGAGGCTGCCCGCGCCTGACGGGATGATGAATGTGCCGTCACCGCCACAGCCGAATGCGGAGCTCCATTTGCATGGGTGCACCGGACAGCCGTGAGCTTTGTGCTCATTTGTCTCTTGTCATGGCTCTCGCTTTCTCTCTTTCTGTGGTCATGTTCGTTTTTTTTGTTTTTATTTCTGTGAGAGGATAACCTGACGTGCGGGGCGGGATACTCAGGTACCACACCAAGAGGTTGGGACACATTATAACACAGTCTTGGAGGGGTGGAATCCACAAGTTCACTCTTGTGATGGGGCAAAGGCGACCCCCCCCTGTCTTTTTGTGACGATGCAGGGACTATGTTGGGTGTGTGGGCTTCTTAACACATTAGCAACCACACACAACTTTGGCTTGCTCATTCCAATCTAAACACTTAGGCCTAGTAAAGCAGCTGTGTAAGGATGTGTGCACCCATGTGGCATGAGGTGAGATGTGGTTCCAACACCACTTATGCCTTTTTTGTGCATTTGTACAGGTGTGTGAGAGTATGTGTACACACATAGTTTTGTTCAGTCCTATTGTGATGCAAGGCATTGGCGGGGCCAAAGACCTATTTTTTGGGGACTTCTCCTTTCTCCTGAGATAGGACACCTCCCTCTCTCTCTCTCTCTCTCTCACACACACACACACACACACACACACACACACACACACACACACACACACACATACAGTACAAAAACACACATACCGCCATGCCGAATGTCACGTCTCAGCCATAGCCTCATTCTTCTCTGGAGACAGCAAAGTGATGTTCAGCGACTGACAGTCTGCCGTGTCCAGTACTAAACAGTAATTTTTTTTTTTTATGAGGCATAAAAAGATAATTTATTACGTTTTTGTTAGTATCTTTATGGCACAGATATAGTGATCAATACAATTAGATATTGGATGTGATGCTCACACAGTTCTACACAACACTTGCACGCCAGCCTACAGAGGTTTGTCTGCAACCAGCTGATGCGATATCGAGAAGAACAAGACCAGTACAGACATTAAAAATGCAAGGTTAGGACTATCATATTTAATTAAGAAATAATATATTTTAGCGATCACAACACCACTATTGTCTTACTAGCATTTTATTCCACATAAATAAATAAGATTAAGTTAGAGAGCTGTTTTACTTCAGGATGTTTTAAAGAGGGATGTGTTGATGAAGTCTGAAGTTGTTGGATTTGATTTGTCCTCTTTGAGCCAGGTGGTTTACATTTTCAATGCAAAACTGTCTCTGTGTCCAGGTGCCTTCCTAGTTTGCAGCCATTTGTATATAATCCACATTTACATACATAAAGTGTTAAAATGTTTATAGATA
This sequence comes from Alosa sapidissima, assembly GCF_018492685.1. Classification (NCBI taxonomy): domain Eukaryota; kingdom Metazoa; phylum Chordata; class Actinopteri; order Clupeiformes; family Clupeidae; genus Alosa; species Alosa sapidissima. Next base: position 3,925,642 of record NC_055959.1, on the reverse strand, counting down.
TTCATATATGTAAAGCACATTTTCAAATTTAAATTGTGTCCTGTTTTGTTTTTTCTTATTGTTATTTGCATTTATTTATTTGTGCATGATTTCATCACAATCGCCACCGTAGTCCATGACGGATTATTGTCATACAGTGCTTCAGTTCATACATTTCTGTGCTGTGCCTGGTGTTCTACAGCAATTCGTTCACAAACAGTTTGTAATACGCGCTCCTGTTTGTTGCAGTTAGCTTTTCTCTCAGTAGGGTTCCCGCTTGCCAAGTACTTAAAGGACTTCTGCATGAATGGGTCTGTCAAATGAAATGCTGCACACATGATTGATTTCTTCTATTCGCATAATATTTATTCAAGATAGGTGGGCAGTCATTGAATAGGCTGTGAGGCGCATGGACGGTTTATTGCAGTATCACTTTATTGTGAATGAAGAAAAAGGAAATAAATATCCACCAGGTGGCAGTGCTGGGCAATTTCAGGCAGAGCCGTATATAGAGATTTCATGTAGTAAAGTCAGTGTCAATGCTGCTTCGTTGCTTGCGTTTATGGTTATCGTTTTGAAGATTGGGGGGGGGGGGCGATGCAGCTTCCAGTTAGATAAATATGCATGTGCTTGTGCCTTCTACTGAAATGTATAGGTAATGGTTAGTAGTATGGATATGAACGTGAGGAATGGATTTGGCAAAAAACGAGCAGAAGAGAATTGGATGCGAAGGGCAGATGAGGTTTGGATGGAAAGTTGTGCTGAGGCCCTTTTTCACAGCAGACATTTTTGACATGAAATATGTGCCCGGCTCAGATGTTAGGCTACTAATGACATGACATTAATTAAGGTTCTGATTCTGCTACACTTAAATTGAACAGAGACTTAACTAACGTAGGCTATTTAGTAGCCACCTTACCCTCCTATTTCATGTCCGAATGCCTGTTGTGAAAAAGGGATGTGCCATTCATTCTCTATTTCATTCACACATGAGGTGTGACAAGTTAATCCATTAGGGTACCAAATAGCCCTATTGGTTGAGGTGGTCTAAGGAAGATTTGTATGCACATCACTATCTAAGAAACATTAAAGGTCAGTTTTACCATACTTGCCTGTCCCAGATTGATAGGTTGCCGTTTCTGTGAGGCAGCCGCCTTTAAAAGATAAGCGGATCGTCTGAAACTCCCACAGGATGTCATGGGCACCGGATCTGACTGCTGTCGAGTATTCAACAGAAATTATTAAAAGACCGAAGGGGCATTTCTCTCACTGTTTGCTGAAACTTGTGAGCTGAATTTGCTTGTCAAACTATGATTATAAATGTACCTACCCTACGTGAACCCCAGTAGACTATTTTAAGTGAATAGACTATGGAATTTAAAATGCATTGGACTTCTTAGGGGTTCTGGGCGAGTTGAGTCTTGAGTTTGTTTGAAGACCGAAGAACACCTCGGCTCAGCAGCACGGACAGCAGACCACCTGGGTAGATGTAGAAAGAAGCTAGTCTCTGGCTGCTTATGCTTCATCAATGTACACGACATTTGGTGTAGGCAGAGAATGTCTAATAGTAAAACGGGCTCTGGTGTAGGCTATGGCTCCTATAGACTATTTGTATACCTGCAAGATGTTAATTTCAACATCCTGCTAGCTCCACCTGAATGGGGAATAGGCTCAGCTTTTTTTAGGCAATGGCTTGAAAACCATTTTTAGCCTGGAAAATCCAGACCCTGGTAATCTAGAAAGATTAAGGGTCTGGCCATGACTAATGTAATAGATAGATACTTTATTGATCCCCAAGGGAAATTATAATGGCCCAACTCCAGGGGCAGCACCAAGCATGCATTTGAAAATCTCACTGCATGCAATTGAATAACACTACGGCCAATGTTTACTGACTCATTCCGGACTTCGATGCAATTGGATAACACTACAACCAATGTTTACTGACTGATTTGTTGCAGCGCTATTGTCATCTATTTAGCTCGTCTCTGGCCCGCCTATATCAGAAACTGGTTCCTCGTGATGCAAGGGGTAAAAGTAACGTGCATCATTACTCATTGCCACTGCCAGAGTGTCTGGCAGAGACAATTCAAATTGAGGAAACTTGAGTGAGTCTGCAGGATAAGGAAGAGGCCATTAGCCCTATAGGCTTCGATTAATTTGTAGTGTGTCCTCAAATAGTGAATCATGTCGGCAAAATAAAGTGCAGTATTCTTACATTCATGATGTGAAAGAAGAGCAAACAACATGATTCCTCAAATTAAATAAGCTTCTTCCTCTCTTCCTCCAGCCGGTCTCTCTCTCTCTGCTGGGGTTAGAAACGACTCACAGGATGTGGGCTCCATTTGCCATTCTTGACTGGTAGCATACTCTTGAAAGGCCATCCTTGGATGACACAAGCTGTGAATTGTCAACTGTTAATTGTTAGCTTTTAATTAGCACAGGAATATTCCAGGCCCATGCAAAATGTGTGCAAAGAAAGACTATTCTGTAGGAAGAGATTGAAAGGAGGGCTTGATGTTTGATAAGAGGATTGGGGTGGGGAAGATAAACTGCTAACTGTTCTCTCTGATTTACCTCTTCCCCTCTCCCTTCATCAAACCCTCCATTCATTCTCTTTCTACTGACCATTGCCACATATAGACACAGACACACACACCAGGCTTGTGCCAAATTCAGAATTTTAAAATGGACCTCCATTTCATTCATGAATTGGAATTTAAATGGACTCCCCCCCACGGGAAGTTGAATTTGAAGGAAGTGGAATTACCGGTAAATTCATGGCAATTCAAAGCAATTCCGCACACAACAGAAAGAATGTGTTGAAACAATCTCACATACATTCAGTGTTGGGAAGGTTACTTTGGAAATGTAGGCTAATTGGTTACTGTTATAAGTTGTATGTTTGATGCAATCATATCTGACATATACTGTGAAGCTTCATTGTTAAACACTACCCTTAATATATATGCATTTCTTTGAATTTCATTGAATTTTAATTAAACTTCAATTCAGTTCTACTTACAAATTGTAATTCTAGATCCTGTTTTTGACAATTCAAATTCAAAAATCAAATTGGAATTTGCACATGCCTGACACACACAGGTTTGTACAGAACACACTGGCACACACACGCTCACGCAGGTATACATGCAGACACATGCACACTGACACACTCTGTAGTCGTACATTTGGGTGACTTTATAGGGAATATGAGGATGAGTGTGGCTTTAGAACACATGTATTTTTGTACAAAAATGTACATATATAGGCCTACCTCAGCAACACATTTTTCAATCATTGAGCATCCAAAGAGAGTGCATGCGAGAGTTGTGCTTTACAGGGAGTTGCAGGACTATGGGATGGAGAGAAGTTGAGAAGTGTGCTTTATTTTCTTTGGACAGTACATGACATCACCATGCACTCATCATATTGTTTGTTTTGTATCGCTATGTGGTACATCTAGTTTTACTAAACTAGTTCTCCATAACTCACCAGTCTAGACATCTAATAAAACATATGTTCATAGTCTCAGATTCAGAGACATTAAGGGATAGGTGGGGATTCTAATATTGCATTCCTCCGGCGAGAGTTACGTTATTATCCTTTTTGCATATTCCTAGGAACATTCTGTTTCTTTATCCCTTTTAATTTTCAGCATCAGAGGTGAAATAGCCTACTTTTCAGCTTAAAAGGATTGTACGCCTATAAAGAAAAACCCTGTCATTATCTACTCAACTTCATTACAGTAATAACCCACATTAGGTCTGCTTGTCTAACACAAAAGGAGTTAGCCAGCAGAAATTCAAGAATAGCCCCGCTTTCCGAGCAATTGGAGAGCAGACACAATTCTTGCAATAAGATAATGGTAGCGTTTTCTTTACTGGTACTTTAATCTGTTACATAAGCCCATATTCAGGAAGGTCTAGCATTAAACTGATAATTACACATTATACAGGAAGGTGTAGCATTAAACTGATAATTACTTTTGTTGCCACAGTACTAGCCTGGCCTTGCCTTCCTACGTTCTTCCGCTCGATTTTCATCTCCCTCCACGAAGCGAAGCGTAGACCAAGGGGATGGTCATTTGCCAGGCTACCACAGTACCCTTTATGTCAGTTTTAGAGTGGGTACCCCCTTAGTGCTAAATGAGTATCCAGTGTGTTGAAAATAGACAGTGTTGACAGTGATTGTTACTTTAACACAAAGGCATACACATAACTGCAGGTAGTGCAGTTGAACAGGATGAGAACCCCCCCCCCCCCTTCATAAAGCTCCCTCATTTAAAACAACAACTCTGTTAAATGCTCAAAAACCCTACTTTTTATTAGTGTTGTGGGTAAAGTTTTAGCCCACACATGTCAAGAGTGCAAGCAAAAATTGTTGTGGCTATTGATTGAAGTTCTACCCCTCCAGTGGTGCCATGGCTAGATTATGGAGCTGCTCTCCCTCAGTCAGCCCCAGTCAGGCTGCTGTTGATGTATCGCACTCATTTCACTGCAGCGTTGCTCCAAAATAACAAGTAATTATTTCATGGCCTAGCAGAAGGAAGGCAATTAGAGATTTTAAAACAAGACCAACTACCAAGTCTGTATCAACAGGACAAAAAAAAAATAAAACAAGAAATGCCTGGGCGTGTTGTATGTGAGGCTGTTAACTACTGTAGAGGAAAGTTAATATCAGTTGATATGAGTGTGAATGTAGATGAGTTGTTTCTTCTAAATTCTATTTGTTATTGTTATATAAAAATCTATGCCTTGTTAGTATGCTGTTGAGATGTGTGTGGGATCTGTGTACTTAACTATGGGCTGTGTTTACATGCAATGTGTTGATCCTTCCTAGGTGGTAATCAATAGGTCATAATGTTATCCTGAGGTTGTGATGAGGTAAGAAACGTGTTCTCTGCACCAGGCTCCTGTAGTCTTTTCGTTTCTTCATTCTCTCCCATAAACCTACTGCCCTGTAGAGCTTTAAATCCTGCACCTGTTCTCTAGCCTTGGGTAACCTCTGCTGAGCCAACAGAACCCCCCTGACCACCTCGCTTCTCTCCCGCCTGCAATTCTTTATGCCACACGTCCGAGCAAACGCAGGCAGCCCCACTGAGAAACCAACTGTGGATGGAGTTGGAGAGAGAGAGAAAGAGAGAGAAGAGAGGGGAAGAGGTAAATCAGAGAGAGCAGTTAGCAGTTTATCTTCCCCACCACATCCCACCCCACCTCCCTTCAGTCTGAGCTGCTACCGAAGCGGATGAATGGCCTGCTTTAAATAGCTCTGATTAATTAGAGGTTTTAATTGCCAAATCGTCGTCAGAGGCTTCAGCACAAGCTTCCTCACCCAAGCCCATGTCACTTCTTCAGCACCAGCTTCCTTACCCAAGCCCATGTCACTTCTTCAGCACCAGCTTCCTTACCCAAACCCATGTCACTTCCTCACCCAAGCCCATGTCACTTCTTCAGTGAAGGGGGCACCTGCTGGCTCTCATCTTAAGGGTTTTGTTTTTGTGGCACATGTCAACATCCAGCACTTCTACGGCAACACAGCTTTCTCAGCCCATTGAAAGCAATATTTCAGCTGGCTGGCTAGATGCTCTAACAGAGAGAGAAATGTGTCAGGGACTCTTTCAAGACTCTGTAGTGACTTGATCTAGAAAAATCTAAATCTGGTGGAAATTACCAAGCAAGTCTACACTGCCTAAGTCTGCCGGAAGTTAGCAAGAAATGCTAACACTGTTTGCAGCCCCTTTGAAACCTGTGTGCCCTGGTTTAGCCTTGCAGAAGACACTCGGTCCTCTTCATAAGCCCCAGAGAGCACTCCTGAGCCCCATGCCGTCTCATTAAAGCTCCCATTGGCCCACCAGGCTGTGTGATTGCAGTTGCACCCGCTCTTTTGTCTGTGTTCACGCCCCGTGTGCGTTCTTTCATAGTTGTTGCATCAGTGCCCTTTTGTGTGTCTCCACAGCACTCCTGATTACCATCATCTGTAGTCTGCTGCTTTGCTCGGTGCTTTTTCATTCCTTGCTACGGTTTGCATCAGTAAACAGTGGCCACCCGTTGAGTCCATGTTCGCTTTGGATCAGTCATCGGTAATTTCGTGGAAATCGGGGGAAGGTGCAACAGGCTTTTATGAAGTTTTATAACAGCCACTCTGTTTGCCCATCAGCAGTAGCTATGGTCTAGAGAAGCCTCTCTGCCTTCCCAAAAAAGATTGAGTCATTCCTCTACAGTGTACCACACCAAGACTTTACTGGATTTTTTTGGCTTGCTTTTCACTGTTTGCCTTGTTTGACCAGAAGCACGAGGTCCCCTTACCTATCTCCCAGTTTCCTATCCTACACACCCACTCTTTGGGTGTGGGGGGGGGGGGGGTAGGTGTTACTTTGCCTCTGTCTCTACCAAACCCCCCACCCCTCGGCTCTCTTTGAGTTAGCAGCCTGTTTGGGTATGCAGCAGCGTCCTCCCTGATTGATGAGCTGGCCAGGGGAGCGGAAATCTATCCCCAGGCTGCAGGCAAGGGCCCAGTGATGGATAGTTCCTCGGAGGTCCGTGCCGGACTGATGGGTCACAGAGGCCGAACCCTGCCCGTCGGGCTTTTTTGGCAGCTGTGGAAAAAAGAGAGGAATGGGAAGAGTGGTGAAATGATACTGTCCACGATACGAGCAAGCCCCCTCGTGTTCGTTAGTGTGGTTCTCGGTGCGGCAAAGTGGAACAAAGGCTCGGGAGACAAAAAAGCCCCTGGATGGAGCCTTTGCCTGTTAGTTGCCTAATTAGCAACGACTCTCCAAGCCCTTTCCAGCTGGGTTAGCCATCCGTGGCCCATCAGTGAGGAACCCACTTGTTTTGGGTTGGGTGATGTTTTCATTGTCTTGCGCTACAGCAAAGAGACATGGTGGTAAATCAATCAATAGCAATATTTCAGACAGGAGATCTGTCTGACATCTGGAGGCTATCCTGCTCATCTAGCATTCACCACATGGCCCAAACTATTTCTCTTCTCTTGAAAACATCAATACAATATTTTATCTGCTTCAGTTTTTTTGGAGGTTTTGTGTGTGTGTGTGTGGAGGTGGATGTATTTGTGTGGATGTTTTTGTACATGGGCGTGGTTCTATGAAAAGCTTTTCATGGTAACGCCAAATACAAACTTACATATATACTCGCCAATTTCTGTGCCTATATTTGTATATATTTGTATTTGCATTTGATGCTTTCTATTTCTGTGTAAATGCGGCTGTAAGTGTTAGCCAAGTCTTCACACCCCACAACCCAAATGTCTCCCATGCCACCGCACCACCATGGAGCCTGCTCTCTGCTGCTTTCCTACACACTCCATAACCAGCCAACACAAACACGACACCGAGCGCAGCACCCACGGCGCTGAGCAGACGCTTTCTGAATGGTTAACGCGACCGAGTGGAGCCTGAGTTGTTCTGTGATGTTTTAAAGCTTTGTGTGTGTGTGTGTGTGTGTATCCCTTCTGTTGTGTTCGGGTCAAAATTGACCCGTTTTCAAGTTTAAATGTGTAAAAAATACCATTTGCTTTTTAGTTTTGGAATGAGGCTTCATCTAATCCTCAGACACACCTAATTAAATGCAGCAAAATCAATTTTCACCATTTCACCATTCTAAGGGTCTCAAAAAAAAAAAAGTTACATCTGTGGTGTTCGGGTCAGAAATGACCCGGCAGAGAATACTGGCTGTTGTATGCGTTCCCTAAAAGCTCTGAGGATCAATTGTGGCCCAATGTGCCCAGTTATTGCCCACATCACGCACACATAGACACACACACACACACACACACACACACACACACACACACAACCCCCCCCAACACACACACACACACATGTGCATGCAGACGTGTGAGCGCGCACACACACACACACATACTTCTTTCACATGCACAGGCACAGACATAGACACATAGAAAACCTAGACGCACACACCCACCACCCCCCACGTGAACTCAAACTTTCAGACTTTCTCACGGCATTTTGATACATTGTTTATAAACACTGGCACATATAAAGAGGGTTTGGGTGGGATATTATTAGTTGAATTCTGTAGGAGCATCAGTCAACATGAGCAAAAGGTACACTGTTCATGAGGCGCTAGATCATATCTTTGGTAATGATGGTGAGGATAGAGAGGAAAGTGAAGCTGAGGAGGATGTGTCTGAGGATGAGGATGACGTTCAGTATGATCCTGAACAAGAAAAAACATCTGATGAGGAGGACCCAGATGTCACAGGTGCTCAAGGAGAGGTTTTCAAGTCAAAAAAAGGTGACATTTCGTGGTTATCAAGCCCTCCTCAAACCCAATCCAGGGCACTGGCGGAGAACATCCTCAGAATGACTCCAGGGCCTACTAGATACGCTGTGTCACACGCCCAAGACATCAAGTCAGCGCTTGAATTATTCTTTCCACGACCTATTCAGAATATCCTACTTGAGATGACCAACATGGAAGGGAGAAGAGTGTTTGGTGATAGCTGGACGGAGATGGACAAAACACAGCTAGATGCATACATGGGACTGTTGCTTCTTGCGGGGGTGTACAGATCCTCTAATGAAGCTACAGCCAGCTTATGGGATAGTGAGTCAGGACGCCCTATTTTTCGTGCCACAATGTCTCTTCAAGCCTTTCATGTGTTATCAAGAGTGCTACGTTTTGACAACAGGGAGACCAGAGTTGCTCGTCGTGAGAATGGGTTATGGTTCATTCAGAGCGACTCACCTGCGCACAAACACACTCACACACACACACACTCACACACACACACACACACATGTACGCGAAAACACACACACACACACACACACACTGTTGATCATTGTTCATTTTTATGGTTAAATTGCTTGGTTAATTGGTATGGTTAAATAAAAGTTGGTTTTATGGAAAGAAATTTGAACACTTGTCATTACCTCACTATTTATCTATGCGGGTCAATTTTGACCCGAACACCAAAGATGTCACTATTGTTAATAATTTTAAATAATAAAGAAAATACTTTTTTTTTTTTGGTAGGTGTACTCTAAAATAGGTCTAAAACACATTTACAGTTTATAATTACTTAGTCTATAAGAATGAGAAATATTTTTAGTGAATTTAAATAGTTTTTGCAATCAAAAACGAGTGGTATATTTTAAAACACCGTGTCTGTGGAGGCAACAAAAAGAAATCCCACACTGGTTCCATTTATATGATTGTATACTAAGCCAGCAATGAGTTGAAAAACAATATTGGAAGAAAACTTGTGATTTAAAGGATTTTCAAGCATTTTTAATTCACGGGTCAAAATTAACCCACGAACACCACAGGTGTAAACAGCTTTCGAACACAACACAAGGGGTATTTGTGTGTGTAAGAGAGAGTGTGTATGTGTCTCTGTGTGTGGCAAACCAATTCAGTGCCCTCTGAAAAGCTTCACAGTGTCTGTGTGAAATGATGTGAAATGAATGTAATTTGTGTTTCATTACCTTTGCGTAGACAGAGCACAGATTTACCAGACTTTGTGTAGACTTGTGTGAAAATATTCCCCTAGTCTGCGATGATGATTTGAGACTTCAGGATGAAGCCCTGGCTGATGGACGCAGTGAGCCTGTTGGTATTTCAGAAACACGTAATGGATGTCTCTCCATTGACCCCCGCACTATTTATGAAGCCCAGGCAATCCCCAACTCAATTTTCTCAATGCAGCAAATATGCAAATGAAAGTCTGTCAGGAAGTTGTGCGCTTCACTCCCCACACGGCTAATCAATTTACCCAAGATTCATAGCGTTAGTGAACTGCTGTCATAAAAACGTCCCTTTTCATGCCGTGGATGAAGTAGGCTATGCCACATATAATTATATCTTTTCAAAACAGACCTTTTATATATCTAATCTCAATGCACATGAACGCTTTTGTGTGTCTGTGTGTGTATGCTGGAGTGTGTATGAGTGTCAGTTACGGTGCGCGTCTTCCATTTGGTACGGTAGGTTAGCGCAGTAGCCGCTGCCTGCCTGCCAGTGAGTCAAGAGTGAAGATGAATGAACATGGATTAAATGTCAGCACCCAGAAGATAGACCCTCGACCGGGGCACTAGTATGCATCATCACCTGACTTAATCTCGGTGGCGTAGAGCCGGCAGAGAGGCCTCTTGCTCGCTCGCTCCCTCGCCCAGATAAACGCAGAGCGGAATACTTTGAGGTGTCTGAGCCGCTAATCGCAGTTAGCCTCCGTATCTGTTCTTTTTCTTTTATTTATTTATTTATCTTTTTAAAAAGTGGATTTTTAATAGCGCTCTTCTCTTGTCCTGACAACCTGCCCTTGCCCTGTGAGCGAGCCTCTGCTGCAGCATCTGGATGGTGTTCAATGCTGGAGCCCAAACAGATGTCGGAGGTCGTTCAGAGCGGCACTCATTTTTTGTTTACTGAATTTGCTAATGAACTAGCGCTGCATTGTGTTTGTGCTCCAATGCACAGAGGTTAGAGTAAATTAAAGATGATGATGGTCAAACATAGACACACACACACAAACACATATAAACACACAATCATAAAGACACACAGACACACACAAACTTGCATTCTAACTGACTTGTGTTGTTCTCTGCCCCTGACAGATGGAAATGCTGATAGAAATGCTGCTGTTGCCATTTGCAAAAGATGAACTGACAGTCCACCATTACAACAAATCTCTCCATGTGCAGCCAGAAGTGTACAACAAATCAGAACGAATCTGTTTGTTTGTTTGTTTATTCAACTCCAGTTCCGCTGAAAGAACACTCCACTCTCGCTTGTGTTCTCCCTCTTACATGCCCGGAGGCGAGCCACTCGTCTTTCGGGAAGATGACCAATCAAACGAATGTCCCTAGTGCGGAGATGAAACATCAAGGATTCGCTCTGAGGGCTCAAGTCAAGCCTAGCTTCATGTATCTGCAGGCTAACGCTGCCGTCTTGGGAGACGCTAGTCTCGCTAGACTCGCTTCTTGATCTTTCTGAGCTTCTCGCTGGCTCAAGTACCCCCCCCCCCCCCCCCATACCTCCACCCCAATACTCTCCACTCTCCACTCTCTCATGTGATATGACTTTCCTCAGCGGCAGACCCTTGTAGATCATTACAGAGCCTTCAGCATGGAGGCCTAAGCTCCACTTCCCTTTCATTTGCATCACATACAGCCTATATGTTTAGATAACGTTTCTCTGGATTTAATCTCCTGTGAGCTGGCCTCCAGCCACACTGCATTTCTAACCCTCTAGGCAGTGTGCTTAGCTCGTTGCAGTAGCTCTGGGCCATAGCCTCCTAATGGGAGGGAGTTGTATATGTTTATAATTATTTATTCATATAGCCCATGCTTTTATGCCAGACGACTTGCTGTGACTTGACTTGCCGAGTGAAAAATCTGTCTTTCATCAGTGCATGTGCTGACTGGGAAAGGGAGTCTATGCTGTGCTGTTGGTGATCATTCTTTGCTCTGCCAATTGAGCTGAGGGGGCCACTATGGGGACTATGGGACCACACGATTTCCATATTAAGCCGCCATTCCATCAGTTCCAATTTTGTGCAGCATTGGGCTCTGGCGTGTTCATTCCGGTCCTCGGATGAGCGCACAGGCATGTGTGCGTGGCGTGCATGTTGCCTATGGTCACATGATGTGCCATGCATTGCAAGAAGATCAACAGCAAACAGGCTTCCTCGTCAGGAGAAACTGTCTCTCTGTCTATGGAAGCAGTGACGGAGCCTCCCTCCCTTTCTATCTCTCTCTCCCTCTCCTCCTCCTCCCTTTCTATCTCTCTCTCCCTCTCCTCCTCCTCCTCTCTTAAAGCGCCCTGTGAGGAGACACCATCAATCATTTAAGTGACGCTCATCCCCAAATATTTTTGCATCTTTTCAAACCATATGGTTAATATCACGAGACGAGCCCTCCCTCTCTCCTCCCTCTACTAGACGGTGTCGGGGAGGGAGAAGGAAAAAAAGTGTTGCTGCAGTGATAAATGTGCCTCATGCAGATGTAGCTGGCGGCCTGTGTATCGGGACGGAAAAGAGGACACACACACACACACACACACACACACACACACGCGCACGCACGCACGCACGCACGCACACACACGCACGCGCGTGCGCGCACTGCAAGCGTTTTGAGATGCAATCACTGGCCTGTAGAAGGCGGGTTCAGCGGTCACCTAGGGGACCTCCTGTGTGTCTCCCAGCAAAGTGGGGAAGGTGAGGCCAGGCAGCACTGTGGATGGATGATTACTAGAGTGCTGTGAGAGGGGAGAGAGAACAGAGTCTGTGTATGTGTGTGTGTGTGTGGGGGGGAACATGGGTCTCTCTCTCTCTCTCTCTCTCTCTCTCTCTCTCTCTCTCTCTCTCTCTCTCTGTGTATGTGTGTGTGTGAGTCTGAGAGAGCATGTGTGTCTCTGTGTATGTCAGAGAGACAAGGAGAGAGAGAGAGAGTGAAAGAAAGAGTGTGTGTCTACATGTACATGTCTGTGTGTGTCTGAGAAAGACACTGTGTGTGTTTGTGTGCACGTGTGTCCGTGCATTTGTGTGAATTAAGGACTTCTGATCCGCTCTCTGCCATTTGAAAGGGACAGCGCGGTGGAAAGCAGTGCTTTGCTGCTGTTTTAAAACGTATGGGGACCATTTACATTGATATCTTTTTAATGAACAGAGAGGAACCATGTGACAGCCCGTGCTTGGCACTCTGGAGCTTTGCCGAGCATTAACAGCCCCACTTTCACACATGGCTGTTGCTGCTCATTTACTTGCTCCAAATTGGCTGCATCAGTCATATTCCACACACACACACATGCATATACGAGGGCTTTTCAGCTTTAGTTTCCCCATCGCATACAGGCATAATAAGCAGAGAGCGTAGTGTGAACATAGGCTTCGGTGTCCCTACATACATAAGCCAGCCATCTGTACATGCATGGGCGGATTATGAACTTTTGGGCCCCTGGGCCCAGATGTATTAAGGGCCCCCCACTAATTGTCGTATATGTGGGCGGGGGGGGGGGGGATTTGGCGGTCCTCCCCCAGAAATTTTTTAATTTGTTTGATGTGATTTCCTGTATTCTGGTGCATTTTGGGGATTGCCAATGTGCCAATGCTAAATTCAATCAGATTCATAGCCTACATCCTGATTTGTTGATATTGAGGCAATGATTCCATGCAAAGGCTTGGGCTTCAGGGCCCCCTGACCCCTTGGGCCCCTGGGCCTGGGCCCGGTAGGCCCGTGCAGTAATCCATCCCTGTGTACTGTACATGCATGTAACATGAAGCTTAGTGGTGCTCATGCCTCTTCAATGTCCTGAAAGGGAATGTAAAATGCATGGATTCTGTGGTAATAAAGGGGATTGCTACAGGTTAAGAACAGATTAAGGGGAATTGAACAGAACTTTCCGATTCTAATTCCACGTTAAGGACCATTCAAATGACACAGATGGTGTTTCATGGTTTCACAAAATTCTATGATGGTTATATAAGTGCATAAGTGAATAGAATGAATAGAGTGTTTAAACATGTTGTTGTATGTGAGTATATCTTGCCAAGTCTTGAGTAAGTAGAGCGAGTTGAGAAAAGTAGTTTATGAAGGGTTTGACGGTGTCTGCTGGATACCGAGTCTGACCGGCCGATGCACTCTCCTTATGTCGACATGCCTCTCAGTCTCTCAGCAGCCTCGTTAGTACACAGTGAACAGAAATGGAATCAACTAGTGGGCCTGCGGTGATGGGTGTCGTACGAAAATGGCCAGCACAGTGACACCCGCCATCACTTTCATCTGAGAGTGGTGGGCGTCTCGCCTGAGCTGCTTCTCTCACTCAGACCCATAATTCAGCCAGTGAGATAGGGACTCCACAGGGAACATACTTTCTTTAAGGAGGACAGTCATTGGAGGGAATATGTGCCAGTGCTAGCTTTTTGTACCGCACTCTGGCAGCGGGGTGAGCTAGCGTTCCTCTGAAATTGGAGCACCCCCCCCCCCCAGAAAAGTTGAGTGCCATTGGACTGGACTGGACTGACACAACTGAAGAAGACTAGATGAGTTCTTACAGAGAGAGAAAGATAGTTGGAAAAAAAAACAGAGAGAAGGAGAAACGGGCATGTTTGTGTTTTCCGACTCCGAGTTTGCTGTTGAGGCCTGGGAAGAGGGCGGAGGAGGAGGAGGAGGAGGTGAAGGAGGAGGAGGAGGAGGAGGAGGTAGGTAGAGGAGGAGGAGGAGGAGGTGGAGTTGGAGGAGGAGGTGGAGGATAGTTGCAGCTGGAGTTTCGATGGAGGCGAAGGGAAGGGTCCCTTGTGTGCTGTTTATATATAAACATGTATAAATATTCATCTTCGCTCCGCTCGCCTGCGTCGTCAGCTTTGCAAAAACACTTTCATCTCAGCAACAAGAAAAATGTTCAGAAAATAGACTTAGCCGCTGTTGTGTTGTTCTGTGCGCGGGGCACGGATGGGCTTCTACGCCTCAGAAATGTGATTAGCGCATGTGAGCGGCACCATAGGGTTGCTGCTACTCTTCTCCTGCTGCGGTGACTCATCTATACAAGCTCATTAATGGGGCCTTCAATGGTGACGTAACCGCGGCCAGAGGCATGGCTTTGCCCTAGTGCTGGAGGCAGTGTGTGTTTGTGTGTGGTTGGTGTGGGCATCACTAGGGATGGATTACTGAACGGGCCTACTGAGCCCAGGCCCAGGGTCCCCAGGGGGTCCTGAAGCCCAAGCCTCTGTGTGAAGTTGCTACTATGGTTCCCCAACCCCGGTATCTGAGTAGGGCTCCTCAATAACACAGGTTATACTATGTGTAATAATAATGCTTTGTAATGGGCATCTTTTTTCACAGGAAGATGCCTTGAATCTGTTGATGGTTATGCCATATTTGTCAATCTATCTAAATCTAATCATTTAAGGAGTTATTTTTTACCTTACCAACTTTCTCTGGTGAGCAGGGGGGGGCTTTTCATGTCTGGGCCCAAGGGCTCATAATCTGTCCATGGCCATCACAGATGTGTGGGCATCATTGTGGTTGTACAGAACTGTTGTTTCCACCTTATTCCTGAAACCTCCATTTCATTCCGTTCCATTCCGTTTTCATCTTAACCTATTCTGTTTACATGCTGTACAACTGAGCGCAACTTGAATAACTTGAATATTCTTCAACTTATATAACTTTTGAATGGTTGACAACTCTGCACTCAATAGGGATATTTTATATAATACAGTATAAGTTTACTTTTATATGGCTTTGGATGCGTCCGGTCTTTTGTTCTGACTACCATCATATGAAACCACTTCATATCATCAGTACAATGCAGCTTTGGCCGGAAATAGAGAAACGGATTCCGGAATACCGAAGTGTCCTGGCGACATGCATTGTTGGCTCACCTTGTCTGTTTTAGTCCAGAGACACTGGAGGTCAGGTTAGGAGACCCATGATCATATTCAGTTTTTTGTTTTCTCCTCTCTCACACTCTCTTGCTCACTCAATCTTCCTGAGTTTGGCCATTTCTACCTCGCTGCCCAGGGTTTGTGGAGTATCAATCCAAGGTTATTTGTTCTTCCGTTATGATTTGTGACAAATAAGTTTGTGCAAGCTGTTTGGGCCAGACGCTGGCAGTCGAATTATGGGCCAACAGTAGCAGTGTTTTGTCTGGAGAGCTCTCTTGCTTGATGAAAAGCCTTTTTTCGTTTCCCGTTCGCGTGGTGTGTTCAATTTTCTGTTATTGCGGGGAAATTAAACATAGCTGTCAGTTTGCCTTTTCAATGAGGTCCATCACATATCGAGCGAGGAGAGCTGGAGAGGGGAGATGCATGCAGGGGCGCACTTGTGCAGAAGGATGCGCACACACACACACACACACACACACACACACACACACACACACACACACAGGCACAGAGCCACACACACACACACACACACACACACACACACACACACACACACACACACACAGGCAAAGAGCCACACACACACACACACACACACACACTCAGTCTTGCACACATACAGACATGCAAACATGCACGCATATACACACAATCAGACTTCCACACATACAGACACACACACTCGCAAGCATACACACTTAATCAGACTTGCACAAGTACTCACAAATACGCATGCGCGCACACACAGACACACACACACACACACACACACACACTTAGATCATCAGGCAGTGTTTGTCTCTTTGCAAGCATTTCCTGTCCATTCCTCAGCTTTCCTTACTCCCTGTCTTCATCAGTCAATAAAATGAATCAGCCTTTCAGTGGATGAGCTAGAGGAAAAACAACAGACGTGCTGAAAAAGGGGGTTTTGCACTCGAGTTACCAACACACACACACTCACACACGCACGCACGCACACATGCATGCACCAAACAAGGCATACTCTTCTTGCTTGTAACACAATTGCCATTGTTTCATTTCCAACATGTGCACATTGGAGATGCAGTTAATGCGTTCATGAACTGTGGGCTGGTGGTGAGGATCTTTCCACATCAGGCTTCCGCAGCGTTCTCGTCCTCCATCTGAGGCGTAATCTCCTCTGGAATGCTGAGGCGTAATCTCCTCTGGAATGCCATCTTAAAACGGCAGGATTAATGAAGTAATCTCTGATGCAAGTAATTACTTGTGCAGGCAGATCCCGATGACAAACGCATGAATTAGAGACACACTTCTTATTAGATGCATAGGGGGAAAAACATGAATATTGCATTTTCTTGCATGTCAGAGATATCTAGTTATAATCACAGTTCAATAGGGAACTGTTCTGGCATTCATAATTCAAACCAAAGCTGGACCATTGTTTCCTCATCTATGATTAAAAGTCTCTCTCTTTTTCTCTCTCCCTTAAGGCTTTCATTCTGCTTTTTATTTAGTTTTTTTTATCCCATTCAAGGCCTCTAAACCCACACACACACACACACACACGCACACACTCACACATACACTCGTGCACACATGATTGAAATATTTGGTTTAATCTCTGTCCGTACCTTTGGGCAAGAGTGAGAGAGGCCAAAAACACGGTATATTTTTTATTAATATTATTATGAATGGCAGAGAGACCGCTGGGAATTACCTGGTATTTAATGAACATCCATATCCCTTCCTCAGGCTTCCACCATCGAAATGGCGCTCTTTCTTGAAATGTGACTCTGCGACTGAACTGTGCCATTGGATGCTGGTCTTGCATTTCAATTCCAAAACAAACAGGAACGCTAGTACAGCCGTCTTGTTTTAGCTCTCTATCCTGAAGCTCCTCCAAGCAGCTAGCAGTGCCAGCAGGTGGAACCTCCGCAGCCCCCGTTGGCTGTGCCGTTGACAGGGACACTTGTGCTCGTGCCACGTCTGTAGGGGACGTAGATGGCGCACTAATGTTTGTTTTGAAAGCTGTTGTCTATTTCCAGTCCCCCAGCTCGCCACCCAATTAGAGCTGAGGCCTGTTTGTGAGTTTGAGTGGGCCGCTAATGAGGTCTGCTGATGGGCTCTGCTGCTTTCTCTTTCTCTCTCTCTCTCTCTCTCTCTCTCTCTCTCTCTCTCTCTCTCTCCCTCTCTCTGTCTTTCTCTCCTTTATCCCCCCTGCCTGTCTCACTCCATTATTCCCCTCCCCCTCCCACACACACACACACCCCTCCCATGGTCCTGCTGCTGAGTGCAGACTCGAGGAAGCCATACAGGGGCTGATGGGGACGAGCGATGGAGTAGCGAGAGTGGTAGAAGTGTCCCTCTGAGCACAAGCGCCGACTGCCCATCTGGTGTGACGTGAATTATAACTCGCTTCTTTTTTTTGCGGGGCTGGGCTTTTGTGCTGGAAAAAAAGAGAGAGAGAGAAAAGAAAACTTTCTACAAATCTCCTTTTCTGCAGACAAAGCACAGTGCCCCTGAAGCAGAAATGAGTTTTGGGTTTAGGCTTTGTCACATTCAACAGATTAGGTCGGCCCCTCGCTTTTGAATTACTGCGCCTTTGCGCACTTATCTGCATCTGCCACTAGCGGTGTGCCCAGAGTTGGCCAATTTGGCGGCGTTATTTGCTGTGCAGGGTTTGTAAATTGGAAATTGCTGTTTTACTCCGGGTACAGCCTTGTCGGGAAAGGTAATCAGTGTCGGCAAATAAATAACTCCTTGTGTCGTCTGTTGTTCAGTGGACTGAGCCATCTCACACACACACACACACACACGCACACACACACACTGAGTCCAACTGAGTCCAAAATCTATCTTGACTTTGAATTATCCCATAAATCCCTTTCGATATGGCATCCCTATGCCATATCTAAAGCATATTATATTTACACCTGCTGTACACTTGTATGTTTTTGTTATAGAGTACTCACTTTATGTTTATCCTCTTTTTTATCAAAATATTACAGATCTCTCTTAAGAATTACAGAGGGTAAAATGGCACTCTGATGGACACAATGTGCATTGACTGCTGTGATGACTAGTGACATCCCAAGAGACACTCATAACAAGCTCATGTCAGTCTTATGACTGAAAGTTCAAGTGAAAAATACGCAGGCAACGTGACGAGGGCACCAGCACAACCTAAACCACTCTAGAGCCACTCTCTTGGCAGTGCTGGCAAGGACTTCATTTGGGCAGTAAATAAGCCTGGTCACTGGACTAATTCCTGCTGCTGTGCAGTGCTGTGCTGTGTGCGTGGGGTTCGTCCACAGCTCTTAAATGGCATGATGTGACAAATTGCCGTGAGGAGCTCAAGTGGCGGCTCAGTCTCTCGGTGGGGCGCCAGGCGTTCCTCGGCTGTAATTGGGCGCCTGGTCTGTTCATGAGTCAGCAGTTGTGTTCTCAAAACTGCTTTTTTAAAACTGCTTTACCACCCAACTCTGTACATACACACACACACACACACATAGACATACACACACACACACACACACACACACACTCACTCACATACATACACTCACACACACACACATACACACACACACACACACACACTCACTCTCACACACACACACACACGCACACACACACTCACTCACTCTCTCTCACACACACACACACACACACACACACACACACACACACACTCACTCACTCACTCCCTCTCACACACACACACACGCACACAGAGTGGGGCTAGCTGATGTAGTGGGTGGATTTGGCTTCACAATGTTGGGCATTTTAGTTATGCACAGTGAAGGGGATGTGTTGATTGTTAGGGGCCCATGCCCACATCCACGGCTGAAGTGGCCTTGAGCAAGGCACCTAACCCCTCACTGCTCCCCAAGCGCCGTTGTAGCAGGCAGCTCACTGCGTCGGGATTAGTGTGTGCTTCACCTCACTGTGTGTTCACTGTGTGCTGTGTGTGTTTCACTAATTCATGGATTGGGATAAATGCAGAGACCAAATTTCACTCACGGGATCAAAAGAGTATATATATATACTTAGATCAAAACAATGTCTTAGATGATTCATATGCTATGGTTTTAACTTGACCCAAATAGTCAGCCTAGTCTTACTCACCATAGGATAAACTACAGCAGTTTCAAGTTAAGAGTACACTAGTTTAAAATATAATTTAAAACCAAGTTTATTATATCTAATATGGAATATCAGAGAAGTCAGACGGACCCCCCAGTGACGAAGGTGGTCAAGCGCTGGACTGACCATTCGGAAGCCAGGCTACAGGACGCCCTTAGCAACGTTGACTGGAAGATGTTCAAGACGAACTCTGCTGACATCAATGAGTTTACGGAAGTATCATTGAGCTACACCAATTTGCTAACTGATTCCATCATCCCAACTGTAAAGATCCGAAGCTTCCCTAACCAGAAGCCATGGGTGGATAGAGAAGTGAGAACGGCATTAAAGACACGCACCATGACTTATAATGCTGGGCTTATTTCAGGGGATATGACGGATTACAAAGCAGCATCTTATAGTTTACATAGAGCTATTAAAGATGCTAAGCGGCGCTATAGAGACAAAGTTGAAGCTGATTTCTTGGAGGGTGATCCAGCACGAGTGTGGAAAGGACTCCGAACCATCACTGGCTTTGAAAGAAAGTCCCCTCCTATGATGAATGTGAGTAAGCCCTCCCTGATGAACTTAATGCTTTTTATGCTCGCTTTGACATGAAAAACACAGACTATCTTGCACTAGCTGCAGTCTCTGAGGTCGATGTAAGCAATGCCTTTAGGAGGGTTAATTGTAGAAAAGCTGCTGGACCGGATGGAATTTCTAACAGGGTTTTGAAATCCTGCGCTGCTCAGTTAGCTCCTGTGTTCACTTATATCTTTAACACATCATTGGCTCAAGAGACCGTTTCTACTTGCCTCAAGCAGTCTGTTATTGTTCCAGTACCGAAAAACAAAAGTCCATCATGTCTGAATGATTACCGCCCAGTAGCCCTGACGTCTACAGTGATGAAGTGTTTTGAGAAGCTTGTGAAAAACATTATCTGCTCATCCCTCCCTGCCTCCTTCGACCCCCTCCAATTTGCTTACAGAGCCAACAGGTCTACAAAGGATGCCATCTCAAACCTCATGCACACCACCTTAACTCACCTGGAGGAGGGGAATAGGAATTATGTGAGAATGCTGTTCATTGACTTTAGTTCAGCATTCAACACAATAGTACCTCTCACCTTGGTCACAAAGATGAAGGCCTTAGGACTGAACACCACCCTGTGTCACTGGATATTTGACTTTCTCACCAATCGTTCACAAGTTGTTAGAGTGGGGGGTCTGACATCTGACACATTAACCATCAGCACTGGTGCTCCCCAAGGCTGTGTTTTGAGTCCACTGCTGTATAACATCTACACACATGACTGCAAAGCCAACAGTAGTCATACCTCCATCATCAAGTTTGCAGATGACACAGTGATCTTGGGCCTGATTAGTAACAACAATGAACAGCTCTACTTGGATCAGGTTGATGAGGTGGCACAGTGGTGTCAATCTAACAGCTTGACACTGAATATCACTAAAACCAAGGAAATGGTGGTGGATTACAGAAGGCAGCAGCAGAACTACAGTTACACCCCACTAATGATCAGCGGGCAACCTGTAGAGAGAGTCACAAGTTTTAAATACCTTGGTGTCCACATTACTGAAGACTTAACATGGACTGTTAACACTCAATATGTTCTGAAGAAGTCCAGACAACGACTCTACTTCCTTCGTCAGCTAAGGAAATTCAAAGTTTCTACATCCATCATGAAGGCCTTCTACAGCGGTTGAGAGTGTTCTAACTGGTAGCATCATCACCTGGTATGGGAACTCCACAGTTAGAGATTGTAGTACTCTGCAGAAAGTAGTGCGCTCAGCTGAACGTACTATAAGAACTCAACTCCCTGCTCTACAAGATATCTATTCCAGAAGAGTACTCCTAAGAGCCCAAAAGATTCTGAAGGACTCTTCTCATCCTAACAATGGATTATTCCTACCGCTGAAATCAAGAAGACGCCTATGTAGTCACAAAGCCAGAACTGAGAGACTCAGGAGAAGTTTTTATCCCCAGGCCATCCGAACTCTGAACTCACACTATACTGACTTTGAACACATTCACTCCTCAGCACTCTCAAACATTTCCCAACACATATCTGACTTTCTCCAACTTTTGCACATCTCCATAGAACTTTTATTTATTATTTTTGATTTCTCCTCCATCTATCTACCCATGTCCTTGATTGCCTAGCCTTTCTGATAGCCTTTCTGCCCCTGTCATCCCCCCAACACACACACTAAGACCCCTGGCAGTTTGGTTAGCCCCTTGAGCCGTGAATCTGGCCAAGGTTTCTTTCTTGGTAAGGGAGTTTTTCCTTGCCCCTGTTGCTCTTGGGTGCTCCTTGTTGGTGCCCCCCCCCCCCCCCCCAATCCCAATCCTCCCCCACCTTTCTTATGCAGCCCTTGCCACTTAATCTACTAAACCCCTCTTCTACTGCACTTTTTACCCCCCCCATAAATGCACAAATAGGCTGACACCAGACATAATTTCACTGCATTTCTTACTTCCAGTAACTATATGCATGTGACAATAAACTTCCTTGTATCCTTGTATCCTTGTATATGGAATGTCTAGCGATGTTTATTTGAGTATTTAACTTATACAGTATTACATATTATATTTTGAGTATTTAATAGGTGAACAATTCTGTGAAGAATTTTTCACATCCTGTAGAACATCCATAACTCAGCTACATGTTTATACAAAGTCAGCCTTACAAGTGGTCCACATCAGTGCTCACACATACACACTAACACACATAATATGATATGTTCCATGCTTGCTTTTGTAATAGTTGGAGTGAAAGCACTTAATTCTATCCTATTTTGTCTTAGTATGGGTGTTTAATGGCATGATATAAAAATAACCAAATCAATACTTTAGCTGGCACGTCCCTCTTGCCACCAAAGTAAACAGTTAGAGAATAATTGAATGAGTGCCTTGCAGACTGAGACAAATGACTTTCATCTGTGACTGATTGTGCTTGCCACTGCCTTTTCTCTCTCTCTCCCCCTCTTCTTTTCTCTCTCTCCCTCTCTCTCTCTCCTGCTCTCTCCCTCCGCCCCTCCCTCCTGTTCAAATGAGTTGTATTGGCAGGACAATAAACAGCACAGTGTTGCCATTTTTTGAGACAAGAAACAGAGTTGTAAACCATTTAATTGCACAACATCATTACCACCATTCACAGACGATGCAGCTCGGCCCTCCGGCGTACCTTATGAACTATAGATAAATTGATTTCCCCAATTTTTCTCTCTCTCTCTCTCTCTCTCTCTCTCTCTCTCTCTACTCCAGCAAGTGCACTAAGATTAAACTCAATTTCTAGTTTCCGTTGGGTGGGATGAAGTAGTTACAGGTAATGCATAATAAATACCACTGGAGTTGTGCAAGCGCAGGTACATAAGCCACATGTTCAACCCCCAGGCTTGTTGGGTATGCACTGCCCACATCATGCTTTTGTCATTTAGGGCATCTGTTCATGATGTTCCCAAATGACTCGGTGGCAAATGGCAAGCTGAGTGAATTCTAGTCACCAGGATGAATGGGTGAATGGTTTGCCCTCTTACAGTTTTTCTCAGCCACTTTGGTGCTTTTCTCACATCACTATTAACATTTGCATAGCAGTTAGAGCATTTCTCAAAACAATTAGTGCAAACTGCAAAACCTAGTGGATAACCTGCAAAAGCATGTCACTTGCTTAAAATGGATAGTCCATTCCTCAAAAGCAAGTATTTATGTCAATGAAACTGTCAGTGTCATCAAAATGAGAAGTCTTGACACCATCGTTTATGAACAGGATAGTCAAATGGCTTTGTCATGTTTTCATTATGATAGTTCTCTCAGTGTTTTCCAATGCAAAAAAGGTCAGAACTCGATGACACTACCTGGACATGCTCAAGACAGCACTATACAATACTTGTACAGCCATTTGAAAACTACAGTAAAGTTACACATTAGGGGAGTAAGTGAGTACAAGATACTGAATACGTACATTTTTACTGTATGCTCTTTGCAATTCTACAGCATTTTGACAGAATTTGATAACTAGTTCAACAATTTTGTATGTAATGACTCAAGCAATGAAATAATGTATATAGTATAGTTAAGATGTTGTATATAGTATAGATAAGTATAGTTCATTTTGACTGACATGACATAAGCAAATGATAATGTTAAAAAACAGCAGAGAATTGTATGAAAGCAACTGATACATGTCCAAAAGCATTTGCAATTTGTTCAAAGGAAGGAGAAATTGCTACTATGATGTGCACAAATGACTAAATATTGTGGAGGTTGTACTAATAGTTATGAGAATTTTCATTCTGATCTGAAAAAAGCACCAAAGTGACTGAGAAAAACAGTAAGTGAGCTTTAGAATGCACAGCCTTTTTTGCAATGTACAGTATGTGTAAGTGGAGCATCCGTAGTATATATATATCTATGGGTGCATCGGTAAAGGCATTTGTTTCGCTATGCATACCCCTTCCTCTCTCTGTTTCCCCTTGTCCTCAGGAACAGGTATTTGCAATCCAAACCTCCGCTGCACTACTTTTCTTATTGATGGTTCCATCTTTCCTATACACTTTAATCGCATTAAAATATACAAAACAGAAACAAGCTGCATTAAACGGCGGGCGCCCATCCATTATTTATGACCTCCTGTAATTAGGATATAACCTGCCCCTGTGTGGGCGCACTGTAAACGCAACACACACAAATAAAACAGAACTACGAGCATCATCAATAACAGGTTGGTGATTGAGGAGACTGGTTATACAGGCTGATAGTCCACACTGACATTGCTTTAGCTCCACTTCTGGTGCTGGTGTGTTGCCATAGGCTCCATATCTTCATTTTCTGGCACTTTTTCTTTCCCTTTTTGTCCCTGTTTGTCTAGAAGCAAGAATGCGAGCCCCTCTACTTTGGGAAAAAAATGCTCACATTTTTTATTTTTTATCATCACATAAAATTCATGGCCAGGCGACTGGGTAGGGGTGGTGGCCACAATGAGAAAGCCAGAGATGGATGCCACTTTTATTTATTGCAGTTTTGTACAGTTTATTTCACTATATGCGTTATCAGCAGCAGAGGTGAATAGTATACGAGAGGCATAAAGATTATTTGTGAGCATGTCATCTGTGGCAGCTTTGTGCTTTAGGAGGCTACGTTTGTACGTTTGTGTGTGTGTGTGTGTGTGTGTGTGTGTGTGTGTGTGTGTGTGTGTGTGCGTGTGTGTGTGTGCGTATGTTTGGGTGTCTGTATGTGTGTTTATGAGTGTTTATGTGTGTTTTATTATGTTTGCATGCTGACGTGTGAGTGGAGAACTAGCCAGCTGGGTGGGTAATTAAGCCCTGTGATTCCTGCGGGAGAGGAATCATCCACACCTGGTCCACAACCACGTGCTCCTGCGTGCTGGCATTTTTAGTGTGTGTGTGTGTGTGTGTGTTCAGGTAACTCAGGGAGGCTGGTTAATGTTTATTTACATCCCCTGTTGTACATTACCCAGTTGACATGTGGGCATGACATGTGCTGGGGATCTGAGGTTAGTCATGCTTCCCAAATTAAAAGGTGCAGTCATCAATCCTGGTGAAAGGCTATTGATGTTTGACGTTAACAACCAATTAAATACATTACTGCCCCGCCCACCAATTGTTGATTGCCTATAATGGTAAACGATTGCTCCAAGGCTTGCTACAGGGAGGATAGGTGTAGACTAAATTTGCCAAATAGCGCAATGGATCTATGGACCACATCCTTAAAAGCATGTTGTATTACTGTGTAATTACTTAAGTCAGTGTCATGAGCATTCTCTCTCCCTGGTAACAACCTTAATTGAATTCAATTCTCTGCCACTCTGCTCACTCTCTCTCTACTCTGCCTAACGAGCTCCACCTGGCTCCGCCCTGCTCTGCTCTTGTTACCTGGCCAGCTGCGCTGCATTCCCCACTCACCATCCTCACCTTGCCCCACTCTGCTCTAATTACTCTGCCAGCTGCACTGCATTTCTCCACTAACCTCTCCCAGTATATAAAGCCCTGTTTTTCAGCCAAGCCCTGTCAGATTGTCTTCAAACCTGGACCAGTAACCTGCCTGCCTGTCGACTCTCTGACTCCTACCTGTGATTCGGATCCATTCTTGACTGCCTCCCTGTTCTACTGCCCCGGTTATCCCGACCTGCCTTCCGGATCTTCTCGATTACTCTCCGATCTTCAGCCCCCCCGGTAACTCGAACCTGCCTTCTGTCTCTCCACGTTTAGTGCCTAGCCCTGGTCTGTACTACTGCCTGCTGTTCATCTTGCTGTTGTGTGTGTTCCCCCAGGCCTCCGACCACCAGACGAGCGAGCCCAGACGCGTCACCACCCTCAGCCCGAGACGCCGCTCGATCACTGGGACACACACACACACACTCAGCACCTTGGACTGGAACCCCCCCGAAACTTGGTAACCCACAGGACCCTGAAAAACCCCAGAGCCCCGAGAACCCCTGGAACCCTTGACACCCCTGGCACTCCTAGCACCTCTAGAACCGGAACCTCCAAGACCTCACGATTCTCACTCCTCTTCCCCCCTGAACCCTTCAATAAAAAGACTCTGAATTTGAACTTGCGCTCTTGGATCGTCTTCTGTCCGTGACAGTCAGGGGTCTCAAACTCAAATGAGCTGGGGGGCCAATTCTGCCAACGTCATCTGATTGGAGAGCTGGCTATTTCTGAAAATGCAATGTTCTTTTTTTTCAAATACCACACAAAACTGCAAACAGAAAGTGCAAGTGTTTTTATCTAGTTTTAGACACCTGTGCTAGCAACCTTAGCTTATAAATAAAATAATGATAAGATAAATAATACAAATTATAAAATAAATGAAAAACATAAAAACAGATATGAGTGTGTTTCACATCAAATAAAAATATTTCCTCTCATAACTTTTTTTTAAACCTGGCAAACTAGGCATCAGGGTTAAGAAAGCAACACCATTGGATTTTTAT
This sequence comes from Alosa sapidissima, assembly GCF_018492685.1. Lineage (NCBI taxonomy): Eukaryota > Metazoa > Chordata > Actinopteri > Clupeiformes > Clupeidae > Alosa > Alosa sapidissima. The sequence continues at coordinate 3,899,205 of NC_055959.1, read as the reverse complement.
ATCAATTTCAAAAGGCCATGGCTTGAAAGTGGTCAGAGATAAAGTCCTACTGTAAATGTAAAAATCTTTGCGCAAAACAAAAGTTTATGAAGGGGGTAAATTTACCCATCTAATTTGTCACTGGATGGCAAGAACCTCAAATTATGCACTTTTCAGTAAATACTGGATGAACATATTTAAGCAGGTTTACTTTCCTTTTTTCATATTACCCACAAAACAAATTAACAGGAAAACACCTAAGATGTATACCAACACCTAAGATGTTGTGGTTTAGTAATAGATTACTACAATATAGGCCTACAATAAAGTATTCTGGTCAAACAGTTCCTATCGCGGGTAATCTGCAGTAGCCAGAAGTTCGCATCATATTGCGGGTGACTTTGTAGTTCTTTAGAGCCCTATTTCTACTAGCCCTGCTGTCTGTACCACATCAATTACGGACACTATCATCACGATTACCAGTGCAACCTCCAAGCTATGTTGGGCAGAGGGTCGAAACAAGCATGGTAGCTTAGTGGACACCGTTGTATACACGCACCTCTATTCACAGACGCACCGTGACTATCACTGTCATAGACGATCGATCATAATCTCCAAAAGGATATTCTCCTTCAGAATTAGAATAGGTGAATAACATAGCTTACCTAAGATTTCATCAGACGTGAACGTTTTTCAACATTTGGTGTAGGCCTATTTCTGCTTAATTTCTGCTTCAATTTCTGCAACAATATGGCCTGCATCGCTTCCGCGTCATTACAAATGCACGTCTTTGTGTTTCTCGCGTGTAAAGTATTTCCTGAAAACTTTGCGCAGCGATTTTGGGTTTGAATCAAGCTCTGGATGTCTTGCACATAGTGGAGCAGAGTAGGCCTACAAATGAGATTTGTCACCGTACCTGGATCTATCGTCTATTTTAATCAGTGTCGTTGTTTGTCGCCATTAATAGCCTCAAGGGCCGGATTACATTATTATTTTGTCATACGTCGCGGGCCGGAATTGGGCAGGACGCGGGCCGGGCCAGGGTGTTTGAGACCCCTGACTTAAGTGATGAATAATACTATGTAATTGTCACAAGTCATTACACATTACTAACATCAAATCCCAATGGACTATTAATGGTTATTAGTAATGTCATGGGCACACTATACCTCTGAAATAATTAAGCGTCGATTAGAATATATGCAAGGACGCTGAATTTAAAGTGAGCCTCTGCATGCCTGAGTGGAGGGGTCCATAGAGCTGTCTCACTGGCCAGGTGTCAGAGGTGCTTATGGCCAGAGGAACCCGGGCAGCTGGGACTCCAGAAGGCAGACTCTGGTGAGGGCGGCTCGGGAATTAGTCAGGTTCATGGCCACACACACACAGACACACACACTCACACACACTCACCTCTCTGAACTCTCTGAGAGGCCTGGCAGACGTATCACACCTTAATCTAATATCCACCTTTGACCGCAGTGGCTGGAGCTGAGGCAGGCGCTGGTGCTGAGCCAATGGCACAAATTCAGATTGAAAAGTGTTGTGTGTGTGTGTGTTTCTCTGTGTGTGTGTGTGTGTGTGTGTGTGTGTGTTTCTCTCTCTCTCTCTCTCTGTGTGTGTGTGTGTGTGTGTGTGTGTGTGTGTGTATACAGTACTTGTGTGTGTGTTGCTTGTGAGACACAGGGCCTATTTATTCTCGCTACATCATTTGCCACTTCATCAAGTTCACGATCCTCATGGTGATCAGATTCAGGGGAAATATATGTTATTTTAAAGCAACAATAAATCTGCATCAAATGGAACGCTCTGATAGTCCACTGACTGTGATTTGATGTATTATTTGGCTTCTCATCCAACGCCTTCTTTTTCCTTTTACTCACTGATTTCTTTGGCACCTCAATACTTAGTGAAGACGTGGACGAGGACAACCTCAGTCTCTCACTCTTCTCCTCCTCACTGATGCTGTGTGAAGACGTGGACGAGGACAACCTCAGTCTCTCACTCTTCTCCTCCTCACTGATGCTGTGTGAAGACGTGGACGAGGACAACCTCAGTCTCTCACTCTTCTCCTCCTCACTGATGCTGTGTGAAGACGTGGACGAGCACGACCTCAGTCTCTCACTCTTCTCCTCCTCACTGATGCTGTGTGAAGACGTGGACGAGGACGACCTCAGTCTCTCACTCTTCTCCTCCTCACTGATGCTGTGTGAAGACGTGGACGAGGACAACCTCAGTCTCTCACTCTTCTCCTCCTCACTGATGCTGTGAAATTCCTATTCTTGTTCTCTGGCTTTAAAGGGACACCAGGCGAGCCTGATGCTTTTTCTCTGTACGTGTCGATACGTGTGCGAGCCCAAGCTTGGTCTGAAGCTCTTTTCCTTTTCTTTGCATCTTCCGTCAAGGGTTTTCGCTGCTTCTTCGCCGACTCTGCCATTATACACATACGTTTGCAACAATCGCTAGCCAGGTTTCGTTAGCCTGCCTCTGTGCTGGGGATGCAGGATGTAAACTGATCCTGCTTCTCGCAATGTCTGAGACTTTGTGAGACTGAAGGTCGACGGGTCAGGTACACCGAACTTGCAAGCGGGATATTTTTCCTACAGGCAGTAGGGGTGGGCGAGAGAGTCTTCATTCGCCCTGTAATGAGTCATTTAACCATATACCGACTTACGAAGATGATTAACGAAAACGTTGCCTGGTGTCCCTTTAAAGTGTCGTCTCCTCACACCCCTCCCAGCAGAAAGCCACAAGGTGCCTACATTTCCAATCATTTCAGAGTGGATGACTACTTTTTGGCACAGGATGACACACTTATTATAGGAGTGTGTGTGTGTGTGTGTGTGTGTGTGTGTGTGTGTGTGTGTGTGTACACTTCTATGCATGTTTGTGTGTGTGAATGTGTGCAATTTCTTATGTGCCTCAGAGCAGTAGAGCAGGAAGACTTTGAGTGTGTGTGTGTGTGTGTGTGTGTGTGTGTGTACGAGTGTGTGTGTGTGTGTGTGTGTGTGTGTGTGTGTGTGTGTGTACACCTTACTGTACATGCTCTGTATCTAACTGAGATTTTCCTGACCTCCCTGTGTGAGCCTGCCCTCCTCTCCTCTCTCCTCCTCCAGGGCACGAGGGGACTCTCTTACCTGCACCTCCTACCTCCTGCTCTCTCACCTCCTACCTCCTGCTCTCCTCTCCTCCCCTGTATTATTCTTTCTCTCTTTTCCAACCTCTCCCTCTACTCTCTCCCATCTCTCCTTTTCTCTCTCACTCTCTCAACCTCTCCCTCTACCCTCTCTCCTCTCATTCTTCTCTCAGCCTCTCTCTCTTTCTCTAACTTTCTTTCTCCCTTTGCGCTCTCTCTCTCTTTCTCTTTCTCTCTCTCCTTGGCTGACAGAAGAGATGCCATCTGGCGTCCATGAAGCTTCTGACCCTCAGCAGGGCTACAGCAGAGCTGTCAGCACAACAGCATCACCCAGATGAAAGAGAGAACGAGACAGACGAAAAGGATGCAGACTGGAGCACTGAGCACTAAACTGAGTTTGGAGAGCTGCTGGAAGAAAAGCCTGCATGAAACCCTGCTTGTACTGCTACTGCTGCTGCAGGTGGTGCTGCAGGTGGAGGTGCTGCTGGAGGTGGAGGTGGTGTTGGAGGTGGATGTGGTGCAGGAGGTGGAGGTGGAGGTGGTGCTGGAGGTGGATGTGGTGCTGGAGGTGTAGGTGGAGGTGGTGCTGGAGGTGGATGTGGTGTTGGAGGTGGTGCTAGAGGTGGAGGTGCACGTGGAGGTGGTGCTGGAGGTGGATGTGGTGTTGGAGGTGGAGGTGCAGGTGGAGGTGGTGTTGGAGGTGGATGTGGTGTTGGAGGTGGAGGTGGAGGTGGTGCTGTAGGTGGAGGTGGATGTGGTGCTGGAGGTGAAGGTGGATGTTGTGTTGGAGGTGGATGTGGTGCTGGAGGTGGAGGTGGATGTGGTGTTGGAGGTGGAGGTGGAGGTGGATGTGGTGTTGGAGGTGGGTGTGGTGTTGGAGGTGGATGTGGTGCTGGAGGTGAAGGTGGATGTGGTGTTGGAGGTGGATGTGGTGCTGGAGGTGGAGGTGGAGGTGGATGTGGTGTTGGAGGTGGATGTGGTGTTGGAGGTGGTGCAGAAGGTGGAGGTGGTGTTGGAGGTGGTGCAGAAGGTGGAGGTGGTGTTGGAGGTGGTGCAGAAGGTGGAGGTGGTGTTGGAGGTGGATGTGGTGCTAGAGGTGGATGATGATGATGACACTATAGTAGGGGTGTAACGGTTCATGTACGGTCAGGTACGGGCGTCACGGTTCGGTGCATGAATTTACACGGAGAATACACGGTATAAAAATACATAAAACTCGTGTGCGGATTAATTAATGTCATGCGCAATTACTGTTAAGTGGCGAGACTTACGGGAGTTCTTTAGCGACACCTAATGCTAATCTGTAGCCTTGCCTTAGCTCTGAAGCTCTGATTGGCGCCTATGTTTTTTTTTTGTCAGGTCGTCGGTCGAGTCCGTCAGTCATTAACAGCACTATAAGGTTAGACCCACAAGAGTTAGAGGATCCGCTGGTCTCTTTAAGATCGCAAGTTTGAGAACTTCAGTTACAGTAACGTTAGTACAGGCGAAAGAGTGGTGGATAAGATGAAACTGTGTGTCGGCGTTGTTCAGCAGTTGTTGGGTATGTGAGTGGAAAAATGCTACACATATTCGAAGCCATCACCCAGATGATGTAGTCTACCAGTCACTGAAACGAGGGGAAAAAACTTCCCCTGCGCTTCAGCAGCCTTTGGATACACATACAAATAGGGCCAAAACCTATGGCTTAAATTAAACGATTTCGTAATGACAGAAAGCTATGTAAATCGCGTGGTAATTACCTTTATGTTGGGGTAACTTCTCACATGAGGAGCTGGTAGTGTTAAGTGCATAGACAGTAAAATAAAGTGACAACGCTAACCAGGCTAATAAACAAACCATGCTACGGTGAGTTAACGTCAAAGGGCAAAGTCACGTGACTTCTAGTTTAGTCTGTTTATGAAATGAAAGGAGCAATTTCGTTTTTAAAAAAAAGGCAAAATAGTGTGATATTTTCAGTTAGTAGGCTAGATTATTACTTTACACACAATAAAAAAAATATTGAGGCAAATTGTAGACCCTTACATATACAACAAAACACAGATGTTGAAGGTCTTGCTTAAGTGGATTTTTAAAAATCATTTTTCTATGTAATTTGCACTTTCAGAAATAAGAGATGCTGTAGGCCTATTTTCAGTTTTATAGCTGATTTATTTTGTTTACAAGTTACAGATGGAGTCTGGGTACTTATTGTACTGTTTAGCCTACATCTCACACACTTCAGGCTGTTGCAGATAGCTCAGGGAAGAGACTGTATGACACTAGGTGCTTTCTGCATTTTTGTTTTGCTTTTCCCTCCATTGTACCGAACCGTGATGTCCGAACCGAGGTATGAACCGAACCGTGACTTCTGTGTACCGTTACACCCCTACACTATAGTCTAGAGTGGGTCACATCTTCTGGCTCCTCCTTCAAACCTCTCCACTCTCACCTCAGCACACACACACACACACACACACACACACACACACACACACACACACACACACAGGAAAACACCATGCTCATACAATAATTGCACACACATATAAACATGCACACAACACAGCTGTAACTTGCTCATAATACTGCATATACACACACACATACAAACACAGCATGCTCATGCACACAAATCCCAAATACAAATTCATACACAGGTGACCTGTGTGACATGCTCTTTGTGAGAAGTGACAGCAAGCTGATGAGAAATATAATAAAGTGTGACCTTTCACCCCTGAAGTCAGTGGCTCTTCCCTAAACTGATGAATCTGGAGATCTCCATAGAAACAGGCAGCCCCCTGTGGTCCTCCCACTCTTCGCATGTCCGTAGCGTTGAGCGTGCCCGTCGACTGACATTAAAAAGGCCCTTTAATGATTCTTAGGAGACTGCAGGGTTAGTGTCTTTTCCTCTGTGTGTTTGAATTTGAGTCTGTTTGTGAATTTCAGATTGCACTGCTAATTTGGAGGATTTTGAAAAATAACAAGCTCTTGTTGCTTCTCTGTGTCTACGTGCGTGTGTGTGTTTGTGTGTTGTGTGCTGTCTGTCTGTCTGTTTGTGTGGGTGTGCATGGCTGTGTGTATAAGTGTGTGTGTGTGTCTGTGTGTGTTTGTGTGTGTGTGTGTGTGTGTGGGGGGGGGGGTGCATTCATGCTATCTTGGGGTAATTCAGGCCGCAGGCAGCACAGCCCTTTGTGAATAGCAGGAAATGAGAGAAGATGATTGCGACTCTAGGTCTCTTCACAGGGTTGCAGCCCCCACCCCCTCTCTCTCTCTTCTCTCTTTCTCTTTCCCTCTCTTTATTCCCCTTATTTCTCCCCCCCTTCTCTAATTCCTTTCCTCTCTCTCCCCACTCTCTCCATCTTCTTTCCTCTTCCCACTCTCTCACCCCCCCTCCTTATCTCCCCCATCCTCTCTTTCCCCTCTCTCCTCTCATCCCTTCCTCCCTCCCTCCCTCTCTCTGCTCCCTGTGCCTGCAATCATTTCATCAGCCTCTCTTCTCCTCGGCCGCACCCCTTCATCACTACCACTTCATCACGCTTTCATCCGGTGTTCTCTGGATCCGCAGACGTTATAGGAGATGCTCTCTACCCCCCCACCCTTACATTTAAAGCTCCATTTGTAGTGCCTTATTGAATGAATTGTCTGTGTGTGTGTGCGCCTTGGCAAAGCTCTCGTGGTATTGATTACGTGGGCACAGCTGTGTGCATATCATTGCCTCATCTACAACAGGCTGCAAAATATAGCAATTGCACCTTGCACACAACATCTTAGTAATGTGCTCCTCTCAAGAAAAAAAAAAAGAAAGAAAGTTGTGATGACAGTTGCGAGAGGACGTTTAAATGGAGCAATGGAGTGTTTGTCATTTCAGCAGAACAGGCTGCCGCTGTCTCTCCCTTTTTGTATCTCTGTCTGTCTCTGACTGTCTTCACTGGCCTCTCCCTCTCTCTTCCTCTCTCTCTCTCTCTCCATCTCCCTCTCTCCATCTTCCTCCCATTCTATTGCTCCCCTGACACCCACACAAAGCATAAAGGAGCCATTTGAACCTCTCTATGTCAAAACAGCTGGAGCAGTGTGACACACACACACACACACACACACACACACACACACACACGCACATGTACAAACAAAACTTTGTTGTATACCTGCCTTTGAACTCCACCATAACATTGTCTTGTGTTGCCCTCCGGTTGGACTTAACAAGCTTTGACAAGTTTCCTTGGTCTCTCACTGTGGTGAGCCTTACATCAGAAACCCAGAAAGCAAGGCAAATAATTCATCAGAAGCTTGACATTGTCCATTACTGCAGATTTATAACATCCTGTCAGTTTGGGTCGATTTTGTGCAGTTGTGCACTGTGGTGTTGAGCAGTGGACTCCTGTCTTAACAAGATTATCACCCAGGCTGGTGAAAAACAGAGAAGAGAATGAAAGAAAGAGAGAGACAGAGAGAGAGAGAGAGAGGGAGGGAGAGGGGGGCCTTGGGAAAGTGTGAGGGGCGGACAGGAGGTGGATTTTTTTGCTGTGACCATATGTCTGCATTAAAAATTGAAGGGCGAGCTGTTAAAATAACAAGGAAAAGACCTGCGCGTGTGGCTGCGTGTCGCCTGCAAGTAGGCCAGCATGTTGAATCTTTCATTTGGTTCCTGGTTGGCGTGATGCCGCTGGGGTCTCCTCTGGTCCCGGCAGTAGAGCCCCCACAGAACCGCTGGTGCTGTCATCATCAGCATTTACAGAACACAGAACTCTGTCTGCGCGTAGAGTCAGACCGAGTGTCTATTTACAGAGGTTTTCATCTTTTTCTCCATTTTAACCGTTCTGAATCCTCTCTCAATCTACTCTAACTTTGTGGCAGGCTAGTCTGGCTCCGCCCATCTGTACTTCCGCTCAATTTCATTTTGCTTCAGTATTAGACTGGAACAGTAGCCTGGGTGTTCCCATGCTGCCTTGCGCGCGATTTGATTCACGCTGCTAAGGCAGCCTGGAGACCATGAAGCAAATTTTCGCCTGAGATAGGGAACCAATCACAGAACAGGTGGGAAAGCAAGACGATGATGAGCTATGCACAGACGCATTTGATAGACATCCGTGGCACCCAATAAACGGATCTGGGCATTTTTTTCAAATACGAGAAAATGAACGTTTGGTTCCCAGACCACGTCTCATTGAGAAGTGGTGGCGCTAGCCAGGCTACTGGAACAGATGTCCTTTCAACCGATTTCTCGTGTAGAAAACCAGCCGAGAGCCACCAACCAACCAGCGAACAGAGGGCGTGGCTGAGAGCGATTATTACGTTATACCGGCATGAACTTTGAATTTGCTACACGTCCCCTCCACTTTTTTGGGGAAAGCAGACCGCTTGGATTGAATGGAAAACTGCGTCAACATGGAGAGTGAAAAGGGCTTATGCTTAATAACTCTTTAGAGCAAACGTGAATAAAAGGCACAAAGTAAGGTAAATAAGGGTGGTGTGAGAGTTATCTGTGACCATTACATTTCTATGTATAGCTCTTTTCAGTTTACTAACAGGAGTGTCGCAAACAAAGTCACAGTCGAGCTGCCTGTGGCTAGGTTCGGCAAGCCTATGTCATAACGTCAACTGAACATAAGTGATACCTTAATTCTATCACTTAGAGTAAATGTTGAGCTACTGTACATTCGTCCTCTACACTGGGGTATTGGAAGAAAATTAGGTTGGTAATGTATATAGTTTTGGCATGAGTCAGTTAAGTATACATATTTCTTCATAAGCGTTAGTAAAAGGATTGAATGTCCTGTGAATTAATAACTAGATGAAACATGTGACTGCTAGCCGTCTTTTCCATTGGGATAAATGATATGATGCTATCTTGCTTGCTCCTAAACAGGGGCTTGGTGCAGAGAAACCTCACCGGTTGTCAGTGATTGGTTTACTTTAAAGGAATTCCAATGATTTTAAACTTCAAACAAGTGTCCACTCACCAGGAAGAAGACGTTTGCCAATGACGAGTGGCCAGACTCTTTTACTATGCAAGAATAGCGTAGTAAAAGAGTCTGCTTCACAGGCTTTATTCAGGCCTCTAGTAGTGTGTAGTGCAATGTCATCCCCCAATCTGAAAAGGCCAGAACCTAACTGATGCTCCAGCTAATGTGTGAGTGTAGATCCACATAGATGCTTGCGTGAGGGCATAGAACCATTTGGATAGCTGTAAATGTTTATCCTCTGCCGTTTTGCTGTTGAGTGTTGTTGTATGGCCTCCAACCCCCCCAATCCCTCCCCCTATCTCAACCCCCCCCCCCCCCCCCCCCCCCACTACTGAGGGGTGCGTGTGCGCCAGCTCAGCCGGAGAGGCACATAAACATGGCTAAATGGGTGAATAATGAGCCATGAAACAACAGGGGAAGTTTGAAGCTCTCTGTCTCTGGCTTCCCTCCTGATCTCCTCCTCTCTCGTTATGTCTTTCTCTCTGTTTCTCTCGGTCATCCACCCTTCTCTCTTCGTTTCCCGCTCCGTCCTTTCTTAATCACTCATTCTCCCGTGCTCCGAACCCTTGTGTCCCCGTGGCTTTTGCGCTTCCTCGAGCGTCGCTTGTCTCCGCCTGTCGCACTGAGAAGCGTGCCTTCACCTCTCCAACGGAGCGGTGGCGGGGGTAGGGTATAATCAGTGCCCACGATCGGCTCAGACAGGAAATTAAGATTTTCCAGCAGACTGCTAACACACCCCCCCCCCCCCCCAACACACACACACACACACACACACACATCCTCAACCTCAACCCCCAGCTGCTTCCACCTTCTGCCACATCCAACTGTCTTCTCCACCTTCTCCTCCACCCTCCCAGCAGCCCCCCCTCCTCCTGTCCCCCACTCTCTCGGCTCCACTCTCCAGCTAGTCTGTTCTCTCTCTGAGGACTGAAAGGGCAAAGGAGGGAGAGAGTGATGTGAGAGAATCTGATCTCTGTCCACCCACCATCCCCACCTCTCCTCCCTGACCAGTGGCAAATGCCCTGCTGCTTTTGGTCGTGTGGCGAGAGATGGTGGGTGACCTTTCCCCACCTGTGTGTCGATCACTCCTCCTCCTCCTCCTCCTCCTCCTCTCCTCCTCCTTTCCTCCACAGGTTGGCCCAGTCGTGCGGCTGCACACCACAGTATGATGAAGGGTGCAAAGAGCAGGAGGGTGAAAATCCATTTCTGGTTCATGCCTAGGTGCAAATGAAGATGGAAATGCAAACAGACTAGCCACAGAGCAGAGTTCTTATTGGGTGTGGAGAGCACATATTAGATGACCCCACAAACAGACTAGCCACAGAGCAGAGTTCTTATTGGGTGTGGAGAGCACATATTAGATGACCCCACAAACAGACTAGCCACAGAGCAGAGTTCTTATTGGGTGTGGAGAACACACATTAGATGACCCCACAAACAGACTAGCCACAGAGCAGAGTTCTTATTGGGTGTGGAGAACACACATTAGATGACCCCACAAACAGACTAGCCACAGAGCAGAGTTCTTTTTGGGTGTGGAGAACACACATTAGATGACCCCACAAACAGACTAGCCACAGAGCAGAGTTCTTATTGGGTGTGGAGAACACACATTAGATGACCCCACAAACAGACTAGCCACAGAGCAGAGTTCTTATTGGGTGTGGAGAACACACAGTAATTAGATGACCCCACAAACAGACTAGCCACAGAGCAGAGTTCTTATTGGGTGTGGAGAACACATATTAGATGACCCCACTGGCCCTTTCCTTGGCTCACGACCCCTCCAGACATACATTTTCCATCTTCTGCTCCTTGGCTGACTCCTCCCTCCCTACCTCCTGACCAAAACTGACTGAATTATTTAAAGAAAAAAGAATACCAAACACAGCACCACAGAGCACCTCAAGGCCTTGAGCATCGTATATACATTGGCTGTGTTCAAAAATGGAAAAAAATCCTGCTCTCTAAGATAACATTAAATGACAGCAAGGCATCGAGGCATGTCCGAATCAAATATTTGTATAAAATTCTGCCTTCATTCTACCTTAAATTTGCCGAATTTTCAAGGCAGCGTTGATGTACTGCATCCTTCATGTTGTCTTCAACCATGGATTCATCAGAATGTCTCTGCTTCAACTCCCACTGATTAAATCAGCTGTCAGTATCCTGGCAATGACATTTTGTGTTGCTATCTTGCTAGGCTGTCCAAAACAAAGTTCCTAGCTCGTACCTTGATACCTGCTATGACAAGTGACTTGTTAGACAGTTGAAGGTAGTGAGGCAGCTGCCTTCCGTTTTGGACAGACCCATTGAGTTACACTTTAGTTTAGCAACATTAGTTTTCACATTTTTTTAAAGTGGAAGCAATGATGGGTAGTCATCCCTCCGGACCTTCACCTCCTCTGGGTTTGTCTTCTCCTCTTCCTCCTTGGCACTCTTTGCACCCTCTCATTAAGACACACACACAAACGCACAGGCACACACACACACACACAGGCACAACCACACACACACACACACACACACACACACACACATACACATACACATACACACACACACACAGGCACAACCACTCACACACACACACACACACACACACACACACACACACACACACACACACACACACACACAGGCACAACCACACACACACACACCCCCACACACACACACACACACACACACTACCACCCTACCCACTCCTTTCTCATCATGACCCACTTTTAAACTCCCTCTCTGCCCCGTCCCTCTCTCTTCTCTGTCCCTGCCTGTGTTGTGTCCTCCTGAGGTGCTGGCCATCTCACAGGCTGGTAAACACAGCCAGGGCACATAATCACTCCCCCCAAGCCCTCGCTTTCCCAGGTAATTGCTCTAACGATTGCTAACCGCGTTTCTTCTTGTGATGTCCCCACACAACCAGGTGTGCCCAAGGTCAGCAGGAGGCAAGCGTAGCAGATGGAGGCGAATACAGGTTTAAACACTCCGTCACGTCATGTCACACACACACACACACACACACACACACACAAGCTCATAGGTGCAAACAGACATTATAGTGTGGGAAAAGAGGTGCCACAGCTGGTGATTGTGTCATTAATAGCCGACCTGTTGCCGCAGGTATGGTTGGACCAGAGAGGACACACCTTACAGAGGCACAGGTGTAAAACGAGATTAGCACGGTTCATTATCCCATGACTTGGAGTACAAAGGTGAATGTAATGGGTTGTGTGCAAGCAAGTCAAACTTCGACGTGCTTTATTTCACACTTAAGAGAACATGAATGCAATGAATACTTCATTGTAACAATTACAGTTTTTTTCAATCGGTAACAAGCGCTTACCCATACTTCAGATACTTTTTCTAAACTCTTAACACAGACTCACACCTACAAAACACAACTGGCCAAATGGATAATTTTCTTCTCAAAAACACATTTTGTTAAATATACTACTAACACATCTTTCTCTGCACACACTAACTTTACCAAAAAAATCTGACTCAAAATTAAATTATTCTGTCAAAGAATAACACTTGTTTTCACTTCACAAGGTACATGCAGTCAATCAAAGTACAACAGGTTTCAAAATACTGGCTATTGTTGACATTACAAAAACTGCATCAACTTTTATGTTTCAGTTTTACAGGTATTTGCATGCAATTTTTACACTAAATGTCTTGGTTGGGAATTTTACAGGTATTTGCATGCAATTTTTACACTAAATGTCATGGTTGGGAACTGTATGTCCACATGTTATGTTCACATTCAAAAGCATTCCAGTAAAAAGCAAATCAGTTTTTTTTCCCTACTGTTTACTACAGTAGAAATACTGTTTACAGTATGATAGAACAGACACAGTTTTGCAGTATTGCAATGCTTACAGTGAACAAAATATCCATGAAACACACAAGCATTCTGAACAAAAAAATAACAGCAAAAAGCCCAGATAAAAAGGGGGAGCTAAAAAAAGCACAACATTACTGTATCTACAGTAATCTCTGCGATCTTCAGGGTTACAGTAGGCCACATGTTTTCATCAACATCGCATTGATTACATGGTCAATGATAGTGGCACAAATTTCATCACTGACAACAGTTCTTGCAGCCAAATGGAATGCCACCACCACGCATTCTTACACCTCTACCTTGCCCTTGCCTTGGGCCTGCTCTTCTCCCTGCTCCTGCACCTCTCACTGCTCCTGCACCTCACTGCATCTCTCACTGGGTCCCTTGCTCTTATTCTTCCTTGTCCAGACATTACAGTGTTTGTCTTTTTCTGTTTCTGTTTCTAAAAACATTACTCCTCAAAGTCCTCATTTTACTGTGTCAGTGTAATAGAAGAAAATAACCCCTGCCACTCAGTCTAAGCCAGACTGGAATCAGCTGTGGTTTGCCCAATTTACCCAACATAAATCAGTTGTGTGTAAATTATTGAATTGTTTGTTTATTATCAGCTGAGATATATTGTTTTTGAACTGATATCATTGCAGAAGCAGAGGTTTTTATACTGTATCTAAGGTTTGGAATATTGTTTTTACTATTGTGGGATGTTGTGTGTTAACATTCGTAAATACTGCAAAAACAATCCATAATTTTGTTGGGAGGTATAGCTTGTCTGTTAAGAAAATGTAAGCATTGTGGAAATGTGTTCACTGACTGCATATCGTGTGCAAACAACATGAAATGTGTGAATGGTATGGCCACAAAAGACCGATGCTGTGCTAATTGTATTTAGAGTTTTGAAAATGTGACAACTGGTTGGACAAACGCTTGTTAGCGACTGAAAAAAACTGTAATAAGTTTGTAGTAAGTAAGTAAGTTTGACTATGTTAAAGTCTTATCATGATTCTGTAACACTGACTGGCATTTTCATGCTCCTATTGAAATGAAACAGCAAATTATTTGAAAATGACTTTTAAAATTGCCATGCTGATATACATGACAGTCTCCCCCAAACGTTGTTTTCAAACAATTATCTGATGTCGCAACACATTTGCTGTTCTGCCGAGCTTGGTGACTGGTGTGAATTTCGACCAGGACAAAGCCTGCAGTGAGGAGGATGTATTGTCTGGTGGCACCTGCACCAACCCCCCCCCCCCCCCCCCCCCCCTCCGCCTTGCGCCACCTCCCCTGCCCCCTCCCCTCCCACTGGCCCCTGCCCCACTCTTTGCCTCCTCTCTCTGGTCCCTGGGAGGGCAGGACGGCTGAAGTGGCAGCAGTAAACACTCCCTCTCCTCCCCTCCGCCTCCAGACCCCATGGCTGTCAGGGACCCGCTCCATAATTTCCTTTAGCGTTTGTTTGGCTGCGGCCCGGCCCCTTCTCTGTCCCTGGTGGCCGCCCATCGGACGTGAGTGGACTGAGCGAGCGCCGGGCTGCGGTCTGAGCAGGAGCAGCAGTGCTAGCGCCGGGGCCCCAAGTGGGTCTCCGGGGTGTCAGTGGTGATGAACGGCCGTGATTTTGGCGCAGCCGGAGGCCTGCTGACAGGACCTGGGGGTAGTGGGGAGTGGTGTGGGGAGTGGGAGAGTGGGGGTGGGGGGGAGTTGTGTCCGCAGTAGCTCAGGAACAGCAGCAGCTCAGCTGCCCCACACGACACCGTACCACACGACACCGCACCACACGACAGCGCACCACACCACACCGCACCACACCACAGCGCACCACATCTCACCGCACCACACCACACCGCACCACACGACAGCGCACCACACCACACCACACCGCACCACACGACACCGCACCACACCGCACTGCACCACAGCTTCAGCGGCAGCAGTGTCTATGGCAGGAGGGCCTTGATTCTCCCCTCTGGCTCCCCCCTACACTTCCAGCCCTCTTCCTCCCGATGAACGTAAAATTGATAAGGGCTCATTGCTATGCGCAAGTTGGCCCTGCGGAAGCCCCTGACTGACCAGCCCGGCCGCCCCTGACGCTCCTGTTTATGGGAAATTAATTTAGGAAGAGGAAGCAGAGCCACAGTGGTAACAGACTCGCGGCCTACACCCAATTAGCATATTAATGGATAAGGTGATGCTGGCTGTGCTGTTTGAGAGCATGGGAGGTGACTTTAATTACCTTTGCTCTGTAGGGGAGCGTGCCAGCACGAGAGGGCAGGGCGTTTGAGTAATGTATAGAGGGAATAAAATAAAACTCCATTTCCCAGGTCACTCCTGCGATGGCAGACAGCCTCAGAGATCCAGTATCCTGGGGCCTCTCTCCCTGGCATACCGGTATTCATATTCACATGAGTGTACAAACATGGCTGTCTCCTCCTCCCTTTCTATTCCATGCCCTGGGGAGATATCAGTGTCTCCTCATTTGGAATCTTATGTTTATGAATCGGAGGTGGAGTATGCATACACGTGTGGGACCAGTGTGCTCGGCTAAGCTGGTTTGGACATGGCAAGTCAAGTGCATATTTGAAAGCCTGGGCATAACCAAGACTCTGGTGGCATTATAAAGTGATTCCATACTCAGTTGGGGGGGGGGGGGGGGGCTGAAATAAACATTAGTTATTTGTGTTGAAAGGATGTGAATGTGTATTCGCTGATTCGCACATTGTGCAGCAGTGTGTGTGCAGTTTTGTATGAGTGTATGAGTGTGCATGAATTTGTGTGTGTATGTGAGTGTAATTGTATGCATGAGTGTGACTGTTGAATGTCTCGTTTGTATGTTTCTGTGTGTGTGCATGTGTGTTTGTGTGTGTTTGTGTGTATGTTTCTGTGTGTGTGCATGTGTGTGTGTATGTGCATGTGTGTGTGTGTGTGTGCATGTGTGTGTGTATGTGCAGTATATGAGTGTGTGTGTGTGTGTGTGGATGTGTGTGTGTATGCATATGAGTGTGTGTGTGTGTGTGTGTGTGTGTGTGTGTGTGCATGTGTGTGTCGGCTGTAGAGGGACCGTGGCTCTTGTGAGGGTATTTCTGAGCGCCCACTTGAATAAGTCAGCCGGGGTTTCCTCAGAGGCTTTGGTCCTTTGGTCTCACTGCAGCTCTGTTTTCACTCTCTCCTTCTCCCTCCCTGTCTCTCCGCTCTTCTCTCTCTCTTCCCACTCTCATCCTCCTTATCCACCACTGATATTTTCCCTCTCCACTTCCCATGTCTGCACATGCTCTCTTTTGCTCCTTGTCCTTCCTCACTGAGGCTATAGGTCACACTACAAGTCAGTGTTTTTGCTCCAATATGATTTTTTTGTGTAGCTGTTCACATTTTTTTAATTAAATGTGGCCAATATCAAATTCCAATCCCAGTGAGGACTGGTGATAGATTCTAAACTGACCCACATGCACAAACCAACAACAAATAAACACACACACAGCACGCAGCTAACCCGACTGACTGACTGACTTCGTAGCTCTCTTTCATCTCCACCGAGTGATGACACGATAACACACATCAGAAAGGGTGCCCCCAACTTCTCTGGTGCTCCGGTGAAATGATATTTGGGATTCCGTCAGTGCAAAATTGTGACAAATGCCGATCAAGCACGTAAAAGTCCCATGAATTCCAATATAACTGTTCAGACTGCATGTGGCATTGCAAAACATCACACCTGTAGCGGAGTTAGACCACATATGGAAGAGGGCCATATCAGAATGGAAAAAGACAGATTTCTTGTGACTTGTGCTGTTCACACTGTTTGGACCTCATCAGATATGTGTCACATCAAGTGAAAAAAACAAAAACAAAACAGATTTGGCCTGGTAGTGAGAACCTAGCCTAGCCTCCGTTGCCTACAGCTGCCAGATCCAGCCAGTCGGCTTTGTTTTCCCATTAATTTTGTGCTCAGGAAGCTTAGTCGTGGTAGTAGGGAGGTGAGAGAGAGAGAGAGAGAGAGAGAGAGAGAGAGAGAGAGATTCTCAAGGTGGGGTCCCACACAGCCAAATGACAAATAAATCAATTTTGCATGGACGTGGCTTCGGGACACATGCTTGAGTTAGGAACGCCGTCGCTTAAGTGTGCAGCAGAGCTCTTGAAATCGATAGTTGCGCTGTTGTTCTTTCTCCTACGATCGTGTTAGCTCACTGCAGCCCCCTCATTCGTTTACGAGGCTACCACGCTCGACAGTTTGTGCGGGTCAGCATCACACCTCCTCTGCCACCCACGTCCACCCGTTCACTCCCTCACCCAGATGGAGCATTCTAGAAGCGCTGCTTTTTTTGCAGGCAGTGTATCAGACACACTGCCTGGCTTAAGGCTTAAGCAGCTGCTCGAATGAAGGGATGGGAGAGAAGGAGGAGAAAGGAGAAAAAGGATGGAGGGAGGGAAGAGGATGGGAGAAAAGATATGAGGGAGTTAAAGAGAGAAGAGTGGAGACAGAGGAAAGGAAAGAATGCTTGAGCATTACAGGAAGGATAGCAGAAAGGAGGAGGAGAGGAGGATGGGAGGAAGATGGGGGATGAGAGGAGAGGTGGAAGACTTGGTAGAGGAGAGAATAGACCAGGGAAAAACTGGGAGAGGAGAGAAGACACAAAAGAGTGGACAATATCTGAGAGGAGGGGAGAAGAGACAGGAGGAGGAGGAGGAGGAAAAGGAGGAGGAGGAAGAGGAGACGAGTGTCCAAGTGGGACGTGAGATGGTTACAATTATGTTTATATACTGTTTGCTATTATCTACATCCCAGTAGCTGATGATGAACAGCAAGATTTTTCAGAGTGGAAAGATTCCAGGAGCACTCTGGAGCGAAGGGGGAGGGTTGGTGCCACTGTGAAGAAGTGTGTCGTGTGTTGCTTGTCTCAGTGCCATCTTTACACGGCTGAGCTGACATGTGTTCCCAGCTGCTTCACCTCCCCCACCCCTCCCCCCTCCCCCTGCTCCTTCATCTCATCCTCCTCTTCCTTGTCCACTACTGGAGCATGAATACACCAGGGTCTCCCTCTGTGTGTGGTCACGTGCTGCTGTCCTGTCTTGTTCTGTTCTGTCCAGTGTATTTTCTATGCCAATTTCCTTGTTGGGCTCTTGGGTGCAGTGCCATCTGTCCTCTGCTGCATCTGGGTCCCTGGGGATGTGTCCCTGGCTCTCAGGGGTGCCCAGTGGGGACAGGGGCTTTGGGGAGGTAAAGGGGAGCCAGTGTAACAGTTTCAATCAGAGTGCAAGACCTCTCTGTGACCATTGTGGCTATAGGCCACAGTAGTAGCAATAGCCATGCAGTGAATGTATATGATTTATTTACATGTGAATATTTTGGGCTGGGGTAACCTCAAGGACACATACAATCTGAGTGGAGTGGACATCACGTGCCCATGCAGCGATCCATCCTCATGGATCTCCCTCAGCGCAGAGGACGATGATTGCCCACGCACCTGTCCAGTTCAGTCTTCTCCAGCCACACACATATCTTTTCTATCTCTTCTCACACACTTCAGATGGACATGGCCCTTCCTCCTTCTCCTCCTCCTCCTCCCTCCCTGCCTCCCTCATGGAGGGCTCATATGTAGCGGGCTGTCTGTTATCTGAAGTTAATGCTCCGATGAGCGTCTGTTGCTGACCAGTGTGTTAATTACTGGGTCGCCGTGGAAGACGTTGCGTTGGGCTTTTTCCGTGGCCCTGAGGGTTTATGGCCCGGACGAAAAGCGCGCATGTCAGGGCGTCGGGGGTTATAAAAGCAAATGACCCGTGGCTTTGGACCAGAGGGGAGCGTCCGCTTTACTGTCCTTCACAAATCAGAGGCTAATGAGATTAGTCCGGGGAGTGCCGGATCAATGGGAGTTAAGAAACACAATTAAAGAGCCAATTACAGAGCAGCGCCTCCACTGAGATGAAGGAATAAAACTTCCTCCTCTCCTGCGCTCCTTGCTGTTCCCCCTGCGGCCCATCATCTTGGTCCCTCCGTACACCTTTATCTTGGCCTGTCTGGAGACGAGGAAAGAGAGAAAGAGAGAGAGAGAGAGAGAGAGAAGAGGAAGAAAGGAAAGAAATCGCTCCCTGAAGGCAAGTGGTGAGGAGCTATCTGTGTGTGACGTGATCAAATTGTTTTTTTAAAACAAACTCCTTCAAACAGTAGACGACCATCAGCAAGGGGACTACAACAGGTGCACTGCTGGGGGAGTGTGTGTGTGTGTGTGTGTGTGTGTGTGTGTGTGTGTCTTTGTGTGTGTGTGTGTGTGTTTAAGTATATGTGTGTATGTGTGTGTTGGCAGATGAGAGGATATGATACAGAAGTAGTGCGGTGAAAGACTGCAGAGAGAAGAGAAGATGGAGGAGAGCAGGGGTCTCTTAATGTGAGTTCTGGAGCAGATTGCCCAAACAGGAGGGTGGCAGAGAGGGGCATATTACAGTAATGGATGGAGGATGAGTGGAGCGTGGGAGGTCCAGAGGATGTTTTAATTGGCCGGGTATAAACCAGCTGCCAGGCCCGGTGATGGGGCCGTAAGTTTTAATTAAACTGCCTAGTGCATGCTGGGACAGGAGGAGACAGGGGAGTGGGGGGAAAGGAAGGGAAGGGGCGACGACACCAGCCATCTTCATTTGTTTATATATTTGTGTTATTTGTTTATTTATTTATTGGTGTGTTTGTTTATTTGTTTTGAAAATGTGGATGGAGGTTTTATCTCTCTCTCCCGACGGCTCAGTGATAAATCTGGTCGTGTGGAAGCAGGCGGGTGTGGCAGCGGAAGGATGCGGAGGATGACTGCTTCACACACACACACACACACACACACACACACACACACACACACACACAAGCACACACTCACACACACTCTCTCTCTCTCTCTCTCTCTCACTCACACACACACACACACACACACTCCAACTCCAGCCGCTCCTCATCTCAGTGCAGCAGCACCCCATCACCTCAGCAACTCAATCAGCATGAGTGCACCTCCTCACTGACGAGGCAGCAGGCAGAAGGAGACGCATGACTGCATGGATGTGAATGAGTGAAGGGAGAGAAGGAGTGAATGAATGTAAGTGGGCTCGAAAGACGGTTTGAAAGAGTAAGTGTAGGAAAGACAAACTTATATAAAAAAGTATATGTAAAAAAGTAAGTGAGTGAGTGAGCGAGTGAATAAGAGAGGAGAGCAGTGAAAGAGAGGCTAGTGAGTTCAGGGTTTAGGATTGAAAGAGAAGGAAGGAAGCAGTGAAACAGAGAAAGTTAAGTTAGTTTTGGGAGGGAGTGATGGAGAGAGGGACTGAGTACTATTGGTCATGAAAGAGAAGAATGAGTCGGTGGGAGAGGTGAAAAAGAGAGTGGCAGTGAGTGAGAGAAGGAGGGGAAGAAAGTGGCAGTAAGTGAGGAAGAGAGTGAAAGAGAGAAGGGAGGTGAGAGTTGGAGATGGTGAAAGAGAGGTTGACCTGTGTGGGCGGCTCTGCTCGTGTCATTTTCTCTCTCCATCTCAGGTGGCTGCTCTGCATGAGCTCCACAGCTGATTGACGCCGCTCTGCCAAGGCGTCACTTTGCACGAGGAGATAAGTGTTTTGATTGGTAACGCTCGGGTCAGAGAGTGGAGGAACAGCGGGGCCTTATCAGAGCCGCCATCCATGGAACAATCATGCTCAGTGGCACCGTGCGACCGAGACGCATGCGCTATCAGCACTTGTCAGACGTTAGTGTGTTTGTGTGTGTGTGTGTGTGTGTGTGTGTGTGTGTTTTGATGCATTCTGCCACATTGGCTAATTCCAAAAACATCTATATACATGTTCTGCTCGCTGCAATCTACGTCCCATTTCTCGCTGAATTATTTCCTCCGCCGAATCAAACTCGTCGGGTTATCACGCTCGGCGTGGTGAACTAATGAGACTTTTTTTCCATCATGTTTTTTGGGCGCACAGCATGTAATATAACAGTGTTTTTTAATTAAGTCACACAGTTACGGAAAACACAGAATTAGGGGAGTAAATGTCGTGCCAGTCGAAAGGTCCTGTTTCATAGTGGTGCATGTGTAGGTGGAAGGATGTTGTTAGAAAAGAGAAAACTATTGGTGACATATTCTAGTAGGCCTACTGTCAACAGTAGGATGAACAGGATGTTTGATTTTTTTCACTGCATCATTTTCTTTAATTTACATTCATTATGTTCAGTGAAAGTGAACGATTTGCATCATGCTGTGATACAATCTTCAGGTAATAGGATTCTAGTTTGTAGTGTGAACATTAGTGTCAGTCTCACGTTGAGTGATTGACAGAACTGTGTTTTCGTCTTCAGACGACGTTTGAGGAGGAATACCCCTAGGGGCCAGAGACATTTTGAATTTAAACCTGTAAGCAAGTGTTCAAACAAATAGCTAACTAGAGAATTCTTTTAAGAAGACTAAAATAATAGAACATTGACAAAGCTTAAGGATTTGAACTTTACTTGAATATGACACTAAGATAACCATGCCATCATCATGTCGTGGTAGATACCATATGCTGTACTAAGTTGTTATGACAGAATAATGTTATGTTGTGGTGATTACTGATACTGCTGAAATGTCAATGTCAAATCATCAGGCATCAATTGACTTGATGAGTAATGACTACATCTGCTGTAACATCTTTATGATGTTACAGCAGGTGTTTTTCATGTTTATGTCCATACTATGACACTGTTTGCATCAAATATTTAATATTTTCTCATAGGGGCAACTTCTTTCAACTAAAAAACAAGCAAGCATTATTTTTTCTAATAAGGTTTCATCCGTCTGTGGCCGAGCATTCCCGCATTGCCTGCTGAGGCGTTGTGCTGCAGAAATGGAAACAGATTGCCGTTCGACAAAACACAAACAACAACAGCAGCCGCAGCGGGCGCCTGCAAATGCCTGGGGCTTCATCTCTCCACTCGAATGCTAATACTGGTCCCTCCATCCTTCTATTTGTTCGTCCGCACGTGTTTCATCCCTCTCTCCTCCTCCTCCTCCTCCCTTTACTCTTCCATCCATTTATCTATCCCTCCATCTCTACACCTCTATCGTCATCAAGTTCCACCCTCCTCCACCTCCTATTCTCCTGACAGATCACCTTCGGAAGCCCTGACGTCTGGCTGGGCTCAGGTTTGGATTCAGGTTCAGCCGGGTGTCAGGGTGCCCACCCCCAGGAGGTGCCAGGGGGTTCAGGAACTGCTGAATAAGGGTGCGTGTCATAGCACCTTCCCCTAAGCTGGTGGGGTGACAAAATCACTTTTAAAAACGAACTGTGTGGAGGCGATAGCCCCAGAGAAAGGATGTTTTACTGCCTTTGAGAATGAAGACAAGCAAACGCCGAGCCCTTTAGAGAAGAGACAGAAGCTGTAAAGACAGACACACTCTCAAATGTTAAAGTTCGATATTTATTTTTTTCTTTTCCACAGATAAAAAGAACTTACTCATGCTTACTCATCACAGAAACAAATGAAAAGCTCAGTCCGTTTCTCTTCTCTCCTCTCCTCCGACACAGCTGTGTGGAGCCGTGTGATTTTTTTATTACCCCACCCCAAGTCCTTCAGTGTGAATAATAGCACTCTATGCAGATCGAAGTGCTTAAAAAAGTCCAAAGCTTCTGGTACAGTATGTTTGGCCCCTGCTGCCATCTGTGTGTTAATGGGAATGTTCAAATGAATATGGTTCTGTATAATTGTGTGTGTTTGTGTATGTTTGTATGTGTGTGTGCTACATCTTTGTGTGTCTGTCTATGTGTGTGTTTGGAGTCTGCGTGTGTGCGTTTGTGTGGGAGAGTCACTTGTGTGTGAGAGTCACACTCGCTTTTGCTGGCTCAGTCGTCGGACGTCTTGATGACCTGGAACAGCGTGACGTTGTACATGACCTGGTGTCCATTGTTCCAGGTGTAGAGCACCCGCTCGCGGGGGTTGTAGTCCATCATGGAGATGTGCGAGTACTGGTTGTGGAAGGGGATGTCCGTGTACTCGTACGTGGACGTGTTGGTGTAGTAGGCGAAGTAGATCTTGGCGCCGGCCAGGTGCGAGTTGGTCACATAGAGCGTGCTGCAGATCATGAAGGCCTCGCCGGCGCTGCGCTTGGGGAAGCCCGTGTCCCACGTCTGCAGCACCTCCAGGCTCTGCGGGTCCAGGCGGCTGATGACGATGTTGCCCGCGTTGGGGATGGTCGTGTAGACGGCCCACAGGCCGTTCTCGTCGGCCATCAGGTCTATGTCGGACGAGCCGCCCCACGAGTACGGGAAGGTGTTGTTGTAGCCGGCGCCACTGAGGCTGCGCTGGACCAGGACGCTGCGCGAGCGGAAGTGGTACTTGATGATGATGTTGGACTGGTACTTGTTGTAGTAGAGGGAGCCGTTGTAGACCACGTGGCCCGTGCCCGCCCACGGGTGAGGCAGGAGGTGCTGCACGAAGTTCAAGCCGATTTTGAAGTCGGACATGGTGCGGAATTCAAGCACGCGGCGTCCCTTCAAGTAACCATCCATCGACCAGACCTGTCAGGAGGGGAAGGGAGGGAGAGAGAGGAAGGGGGGGGGGTCAGTTTTGTTGACACATTTTTCTATTTTTCTATTTAGTGCCAGTGAAAATCAACACTTGTACAAAGTTCACATAGATCTTATATACAATAAAATAAATACATATATTAAAAAAGTACATAAAACCCAGAGAGAGAGAGTAAGAGAGAGCAGAGTTAAAGATGGCTTTGAGAAGGAATAGGATATGGAAAGAGAGTGGGGGTAAAAGAGTCGAGACGTGACGAGAGCGAGAGCACAAGAAATGTAACGCGGCGAGTCCTCAGTGTGCGAGTGGCGATGAGTGACAGCAGCCTTTTTCTTCCCATATCACCTGTGGCGATAAGTACCAAGAGAGGCGGTTGGAGCCTCAGTTAACTCACTCGGCACAGCATGCTAGCTATACTTATACACATTTCTGTGTGCACATCAATGCGTGTGCACGTGTGTGTGTGTGTGTGTGTGTGTGCGTGGGCTCATGTATGGATTTCTGTTTGTGCCTATATATTTGCCGGAGCGTATGTCTCTATGTGTGTGCACGTGTGCCTTTTGGAGAGTGTGTGTGTGTATGTGTGTGTCTGTGTGTGTTAGCACAGCCATTGATCTGCTCTCTGCATGGTGGTGAAGATGTTAGCCAATGCTGGGTACTGGGGTGGTGAACCTCTGTGTGTGTGTGTGTGTGTGTGTGTGTGCTCTCCATTCCTACCCCCTCTCTCTGTCTCCCTCGCTCCCTCTGCTATTGACAGAGCGCCCCCCCTCCCCTCCAATCCCCTGCCCCGCCCTCTGTCTCCATAACTTCTGCTATTAACTGATTTAATAAGCCGCAGTTAGCGCTGCTCTGCCTGCCTCCCTCCCTCGCCCCTCATGGAGAATGCAGACGCTGGATGGAGCGGAGGCATTGCTCTCCACCCTCCTCCACCCCCTCTTCACCTTTTAGCTTCTTCACAGTCTCTCTCTCTCTCTCCCTCTTTCTCTCTCTCTCTGTCTGTATCCCTTTGCCTTTCACATTTAAATTCAATTTATTGGCATGACGAATACATAGTTTTACTGCCAAAGCGGTAATTACATAAATAAATCAGAACACATAACTAGACAGAACACAAACACATTGACCGAGACAGGAAATCAGAGCACATACACAAACCCTGTACATAACACACAGGTATAGCATACTCTACCCTACATTCTCTACAGTCTGGTTGTGTTAGGATTTTGCTCTCTCTCTCTTTCTTTTTTATGTTGTTACCTTTGTTCTTGTCTCTCTCTCTTTCATTTCTCTCCTTTACCTTCTGTATTTAATCTCTTATTCTCTCTCCATCTCTCTCTCTCTTTATCTCTACCTCTGCCTTACTCTCTCCACGATATCTGCCATTCTCCTTCTCTCTCTAACCATCCTGTTTTTGTTTCTCTCTGCCTTCTCTATCTGTCTTTACCTTTTCCACAGTCTCTCTCTTTCTCTCTCCCTACCCCATTTCTCTCTCACTCTCTTTCTTTGCTTGTCTTGTTATGGTAGGGAACAGGCAGGTTATTTTTAGTCCCATCCATGGGGAGCTTTCTGCTGGGTGTGAGCCTGCCTGCCTGCCTGCCTGGCTGCCTGGCTGCCTGGCTGGGTGAGGAGGGGGGAGCGCAGGTGAATTATGGAAGAGGAGGATTATGGGGCATTAAGAGCGCCTCTTGCTCACCCTGCTCAAATGAGTCCCTCGAGCAGCAGGAGGGAACGCTGGGAGCTCTCCACACCTCAGCTCAGAGAGAGCTGGGCTCTCTTCACTGTCCACACACACACACACACACACACACACACACACACACACACACACACATACACATACATTGACACACACACACACACACACACACACACACACACTCTCTCTCTCTCTCTCTCTCTCTCTCATACACACACACACACACACACACACACACACACACACACACACACACACACACACATACACCCCCCCTTCTCTCACACACACACACACACACACACATACACCCCCCCTTCTCTCTCTCTCTCTCTCACACACACACACATACAACCCCCCCCCCCTTCTCTCTCACACACACACACACACACACACACACTCCCACTGCACTGGGAGCCACTGATATTGCTCTTCGCCAAACGTGATCAGAATGATTGATTTGAACATTCATGTGTGTGGAATGGCTATTAGTGTAAATTGTGATTGATGGGCTAGCTGGTGTGGTCAGAGTGACTGATGTGGGTGTTCCTGTAGCAGACTTGAGGATTTGCTCTTGGAGGTTGACCTTTGCTGCCGATGGTATTGGACTGCACTCCAGCCTGACACAGGTTCATTGAGCGACAGGAGGCTTAATCCTCTTCTTCTCCTCTTCCTTATCTTCATCCTCCTCCTCTCATCATGCAGTCCTTTACTCACCTCTGCTCTCTGCTCCACCTCTCTCTTCATCACTTCCTATTTCCTCTCCTCTTTCCATGTTCTATCCAATTACAAATATCATCTGCCTTTTCTTTCTTTCTCCTCTTCTCTTCACACCTCTGCTTTCCTTTCCTCTCTGCCTTCTGTTCTTTCTTTCTTCTGTTCTCTCCTCATGAAACCTCTCCTCTTTCATTGTCACCTTTCATCTTATTCTGCCTCTGCTTCTGATCTATCTCTACATTCCTCTCCTCCACTTCTCACAGTCTCCTCTCTTAAACAGTATTCTTCTCTCTCCTCCTCTCCTCTCCTCCTCTCCTCTCTTAAACAGTATTCTTCTCTCTCCTTCTCTCTCTCCTCCTCTCCTCTCCTCTCTTAAACAGTATTCTCCTCTCTCCTTCTCTCTCCTTCTCAAACAGTATTCTCCTCTCTCCTTCTCTCTCCTTCTCTCCTCTCCTCTCTTAAACAGTATTCTCCTCTCTCCTTCTCTCTCTCCTCCTCTCCTCTCCTCTCTTAAACAGTATTCTTCTCTCTCCTTCTCTCTCCTTCTCTCCTCTCCTCTCTTAAACAGTATTCTCCTCTCTCCTTCTCTCTCCTTCTCTCTTTCCTCCTCTCCTCTCCTCTGCTCTCTTCCACTCTGGCCGACTGTCAAGCTCCATGCAGGGGATGCTCGCTCATATCGTCTCACCGCTGTGCCTGTCGTCTGGCCATGTCATTGAGGGTAATTAGGGAAGTGATTGGGGAAACTTAAGGCTGAGCAGGCTGCTAATATCCACAGCCATGACGGACGGTGAGATTAATCAGACCCTGGCGATGCCGTGACAGGAGCACCAGGGTTGGGTTATCCATCAGCCATCCCGCACCCCCCACCCCCACCACCACATCCCATCATGCACCAGCCTCACGCAGCATCCTGCCAGCGTTGCAGCAGCAAAATTAGTCATGGGTGTATTATCTGGCACGCCTCCACCCATAACTCTACACTGAAGGAGCACACCGCTAATCCACTAATCTGGCCATCTCTAGTCCACTGTGTGTTCTCACAGCACCCATTACACTCACACAAGACATACACGACACCAACACAGTGTGGACAAATCAAAATGAGGCCTCACCCGATTATCTGAGCTGGGGATCATGGTGTCGGTCATCCAAGAGCCAAACCTTGAGCCTGAAGCACGGACGGTGATGGGGTTGCTCACTCCAGTCAGCTTGCCACAGCCTGCAGACAAAACACACGAAACCAGTTGGAAACGCCCTTGCTGTTTCGGGATCACTTCCCTGGCATTGTGTAAGCTGACATGCAAGATAAGATTGGGCAATTATTACTCTGAGGTAATGGCATACATACATTACAACACCTGAGTACATCAAAATATGAGGGCAGAACTAACTGTGGTGATAAAGTAAGACATTTTTATCAGTTCATTAGATTAGGCACACTAACGGTTGGTGATAAAACTGGAGTATACTGTACAAAAGCTGAATGTTAGAATATTAAAATCAAAGAGGAACATATAATAATAAGGAAAAGATAGCATATCTTAGTGGGTTTTTAACACAAGCACGAGACGCTAATTAAAAGAGGCGTGGAGGCGCTGCAGTGTCCTTCTCTTGGCGTTGTGCAGTTATTAAAGCGTTATGGTTGGGTTTCCACACAACAAGCTCCTAAAATATTCAACAGCCAAAAGCCATGTTTAGTTCCACAGCAAATTCTGGTTTTCTGTTAAATCATCACTTTGGCTTTTCATACTCTATGAGAGATTATTTTTTTATGTTAAATCATCAACTTATCATCTTTAGTCTGAGATACTGCACCCAGTTTCTTTCTAGGCCTTTTAATGTTTCATCATCAGCTTTTGCAAAATCTCAGATTGTGGGATATACAGTAGGCTAGAGCCCTCACTGCTCTGCATTAACATGCTAACTCCACATTGCTGAAAGAAACAGCAAGTTATGCATGAAATCCAATTGGCCTTAATGAGATCAAGGATAGACTCTCTGCTATAGTTAAACTAAATGCATGCTTTGAAGCGGGAGCTAAAGTAACCTACAGTGCTACAATGCTCCCGTCGCATACAACAAGTGCCCAGTAAAGCATAAAGTGAACACTAATGACTGGAATTACAAACTCAAGAAGCCCATTACATCAGGAGAATAATGTATGTTTTCCTGTGCAATACAAATGGAACTGACCTGATTTGTGTTGTGCAATACTTCATACTGAAAAATGGAGTTATCTATAACCAGATGGGCTAATACCATAAAAGTGCTTGAAGCCAATCTAAGCAATGGACCTCCCTTTGTGAGTGAGTGAGTGTTTTTCCCGGTGCGCCTCAAATGCATTCGCCATCAATGTCAGATTCACACAAATGATTCTGTCCTGGTCTGTCAACCTCGGGCTGAAAAACAGCGAGACTAGCCACAAATTAAAACTACCTGAGGTCACTCTCATGTCTCTCTCATTTGTTAATGGTCTGCTTTAGAGAGTGGCCTCGCGAGGGCGTTTTATGGCACCAATAAACCAGCTCCCAGCAGCTCCACGCCGTAGTGGGCCGCTCCATCTCCAGCAGGCCACCATCCCTCCATTTATACTGCTTCCATTTCCATTTACTCATCAAGACACTTTTACCCAGAGTGACTTACAGTGCAGTGCTGTCACACATTTGCATCAATAAGTGAGCTAGTTGGGCATAAAACCTAATGTTGGTTGCTTTACCAGTGGAGTTACAGAAGCAGGAACACTCCCACTTCCCCTCCATCCATCCAAATGGTTCTTACCCAGGCTCTGCATGTTGGAGTAAAGCCTGGTGTCCAACAGGAGCTGTACCACTGGAGCTACAGGTACACTCCCCTTCTCCTTCCTCTGTCTCTCCCTCCCTCCCTCCATCCTCATCCCTCTTTCTCCTCCTCCCCCCATCCCCACCCCCTCCACGTCCTGAAGCACATCTTCAATCTGAGTCTACGCTTTGGACAAGTTCCAAGCATCCTCTTCTATGCAGTGGTATGTTGGGGAGGAAGCACAAAGAAGAAGGATGCGGGGCGACTTGACAGGCTGGTAAGGAAAGCTGGCTCTGTAGTGGAAGCTGAACTGGAGTGCATCACTTTAGTATCTAACAAAAGGACCCTGAACCAACATCTTGGACAATGAGTGTCATCCACTCCACAGCACTATTGTTAAGCAGAAGAGCCTGATCAGCTAGAGACTTCGCTCACTGCCTTGCACAACAGACAGACTGAGGAAGTCATTCATCCCCAGGGCCATTGAACTGTTTAATGCATCACTTAAGGGAAGAGGAGAAATAGACTTCTATAGTAGGAGTAGTATAGAGGAGAAATAGTCTGTCTGCCTCTTTACCACCTCCAATGTCTTGAACTGTCTGTCCACTAGCCACTTTACATTTGTCTTCTGCCTCACTGTTTGTGGGCTGTATTAGCACATATGCACAACCCATCGCTCCATACCTTTCTTAATATAGTTATTTATATATAGATATATAGACTTTATTCTTGCACTGTTGCACTGTTTGACTTACTCATTTGCACCATCACCATGACACTCATTCACACAGAGCACCTTACCTTACCTTATGCACTGAGAACCACAGGCTCAGTCCCTGCTTCAGTCATTGCAAGCGCAACTGATTGATTATTCACCCACTATGTGGATACTGTTTTTTAGAATTGATTTAGATTAAGTTCTATTTAGTATAATTTGTATTTTGTATATTTAGTATATTCTTTATCTTCTACAGTCCATATTGCTTAGTTGTGTTTTTAAAAAAAATATATTATATATATTATATACTTTTAATTACTTTTTCTACTGTTATTGAATGTGTGTGTGTGTTGTCTGTATGCTACTGTGACCTTGAATTTCCCCTCGGGATCAATAAAGTATATCTATCTATCTATCTATCTATCTATCTATCTATCTATCTATCTTACCCAACATCTGCAAGTTGCATGCAGCGTCTGCAGAATTCCACCTGATTCCTGCAAGAGCTCTACCAGTTGCTCTACAGGAACCCTCCCTGCACTTTCCCTCTCTCCCTCCATCCCTCTCTCTCCCTCTCTCCCTCCCTCCCTCCCTCCATCCTCCGGGTCCTTACCCAGCTTCTGCATGCAGGAGTGCAGGCGGGTCTCCAGCAGGAGCACGCGCTGGCGCAGCTCCTCGTAGTCGTAGGCGCCCATCTCCTCTTGGATAGCCATGAGCACCAGCGACAGGTTGCGCACCTCGTCCCTCAGCCGCAGGATCATGCCCGCGTCCGCCTTGTACTGATCCAGCACGGGCAGCAGGGGGAGCAGCTGAGTCATCTTGTCCTTCAGCTCCTGCAGGTGGAGAGAGAGAGAGAGAAGGAGGGAGAGAGAGGGAGGGAGGGAGAGAGGGAGGGAGAGAGGAGGAATAGAATAAGTTTGAGTGAGAGGAAGATGAACAGAGAGAGAGAAGGAGAGGATGGGGAGACAGAAAAAGGGAGAAGGATGTAGAGAGAGAGAGGGAAGGAGAGAGAGAGAGGGAAGGAGAGAGAGAGAGAGGGAAGGAGAGAGAGAGGGAAGGAGAGAGCGAGAGAGGGAAGGAGAGAGAGAGGGAAGGAGAGAGAGAGAGGGAAGGAGAGAGAGAGGGAAGGAGAGAGAGAGAGCAAGTAAGTCAGACAGAGAGTGAGAGAAAGAAAAGGTGGCTACAGAGACAGGATTATCTCTCATACGTTGTGAATTCTTCTCACGACAGTTATGAGAGATGAAAAGGCCTGACATCTCTCTGTCTCCTCTGCCCCTCTCCCTCTCACGCACGTACACACACACACACACACACACACACACACACACACACACACGTCGTACACACAGGTGTCCAGTGAAGCCATCGCTTTCCTGCACCGACTGAGCCCCTCACCATTTCAAACACTCCTCATCCCAAAAGAAAAAAGAAGAAAAGAAAGACAGAAAAAGAAGAAATGTAAAAAAAGGCGTCTTGATTTCTCCGTCATAAAGTCTTTCATCTCTGTCCTCTCGTCTCTCTCTCTCTCTCTCTCACTCGCTCTACGGCAGCTGGCACGGGCAGAGCCGTCTGTGCCCGTCCGAGAAAGCGCTCGCGTGACTGAGCTCCACCGGGCACGTCTGACACCCGTCAGCGTCAGCGCGGAGCGTGAGCGCGGCGAGAGTGAGAGTGAGAGACGGATCCCCTCTGCTCGGCGGGAGCCTTCCATTATGCGCCAGCCAGCCAGGCAGTCTGAAGTCCAGCTCATCTGCGGCAGAGGTGTATCAATAAGGAGCGAGCCGGCCGGCCTGCCGGCGGCAGCAGGTGTGTCCATAAAGTCTGTGTCTGGGTGGGGCCCCATGTTTCGCTCCCGCGTTAAGGTTTTATCGTAAATCTGGTGATGGAGCAGCTCTCGGGCCCGTGGCGCCACACCATAAATCTCATCCCGTCCCCGATTTTCGCGCTGCGCAAATTTGGTCTCGTTAATCTCGCCGCTCTGCCACCGGCGACTTTGAGGCCTGCGCATTCATCAGCAGCAGAGTCCTGCTGAAAAAAAGCCTCCTGCTTCAGGCCTGCTAGAGAGAGCGATATATATATATATATATATATATATGAGAGAGAGAGAGAGAGAGAGAGAGAGAGAGTCGCTCTGCACTTCAAAACCATCACAGAGACGCAGCGACTGGGTAGAAAGAGCACAAAGCTTTTCAAAGTGTTTCTTTGTAGATGAATGAGGAATGATGATTATTCTCACTCCATTGAAAATTAAGTCGCTTAATTCACATAAATCCTGTTGTTTGAATAATAGTCACACATCCTATTTTCAAGATCCTTGCTCCATTCTCAGTCAAATCGCACAATTCAAACACATCCTGCTGTTTGAGAAATACTCACACATCCCAGGCTCATTTAGTCCCTGTGGACTTTAATTCAATAGGATATATCCCTGGACATGTCCTTGAATAAATCTATGCAAAAGAATATACAGTGCGACAGCATTCTACTTACACCGAGCAGAGTGGTACTCAGATGAAAGACTTCGGATGCGTTTACCACCAGCTTTGATGTTAAGCAGAGCATAAATGTTAATGTTGGTGGCTGTTAGCTGTCAAGCAGAAAAAAATCTCAAACACACACACACATATACATAAACACAGTCTCACACACACACACACACACACACAGAGTTGCACACACACTCTCCCTGGGAGTCACAAAGAGACAGAAAGCGCAAAAACGCAACTCATGCTCCAGGTCTTGGGGCTAAATAATTCAGGTGCTTCAGAATGATCTCACAGGCCCTTCCCAACATGACTCGATGAAGTCCAAATGTTGCGTCCTGCCAGTGTTTACACCTATGTGTGTTTATGTAAGGGGTGGCCAAGCGGAAGAACACACTTGTGAAACTGGGTGTAAGGAAGGAAGTGGCGTACTTTGCGTAGTCCCTCAGCCGCACAAGTCTCACAAAACGTGTGTGTGTTTGTGGGTGGGTGTGGGTGTGTGTGTGAGAGAGAGTCCTGCTCAGTTTTCACTGGGATGGACATGGTCAGACAACAGCTCCACTGCTGCAACAGAGAGAGAGAGAGAGAGAGAGAGAGAGAGAGAGAGAGAGAGAGAAAGCTTGCCAACAGAAGGGTTACAGTAGGTGTCGCCCAAACTACCTGAAAGCTCTTGGGGTTGAGGGTGCGGGGGTTGTCTGATGCGATCTTCAGTTTGCCGTCCACCGTCTTCATGAGGTTCTCCGTGTCCCGGACGTACTGCAGATCTCGGTATGTCCTCAGGTCCAGCACCTCCATGGACTGGGTAATATTCTGGACCTGCAAGGGTAGACAGCATTTTAAAACCCTCCAGAGATCGAATTCCCTGAGCGTTTCTTAGAGAGTAATACTTTCAGCCTGAGGGGTTTTGATGCAACATGACAACACGGGATGTACCGTGCTTAAAACCTGCAGCAGAGAGTGTTGTGGTTTGAATTAAAGTGCTGGGTTTAGTGAAAGTTAAAGCCAGTGAATCCTGTTCTGCCATGGAAATCTTACATTAATGAGAGAGAAACTCTCCAAAGTTTCCCTACCCCTGCCTATCTTTTACGTTGGGTAACAACAACCCCCAATCTGGGAAAGATACTGTGTTCAGGCTCTCAAGCCTTTTGGCTTGGGGAGGTGAAGGCTGTTGAGCCCCATCCAGGGAGGGGGTTACTTGTTGGAAACCTGCCCCAGCGTGAGCCCTTAAACTGGGCAGGGCTGAGTCCTGTCCGCCTAGTAGCCTCTGGTCACTCATCTCCATCGCATCGCAACACAGCCTCGCCTGCTCACACCCACACACCGGCTGTTAGTCACTCTCAATACAACCACACACACACACACACACACACACACACACACACACACACACACACACACACACACACACACAACGCTCTCAATACAACCACACACACACACACATGCCCACACACACACACACTCACTACGCTCACTCATCACTATGTGCTCGGAACAGATGCGTGCCGTCACGTTGCTCATTCCCATTCTGTCGCACTCCTAACTGGTCGCTTTAACGAGCAGAGCAGATCTGCCTTAAATACGGTCAGAACAGTTTGTCGGCTAAAATCCTCCTCAGTGAATTCTCGCCTGCCCACTTCCTCAGTGGCCATTTGAACAAGGTCTGGGTGGGACACACCGAGCATGCCTTAATGCCCTATAGGCAAAAGTGAGCACTGAGGTTGTTAGCATGGTGGCCATGCATGCCATGTCTCGTGTCTGCCATGTTGTGTCGTGTCAGGCGTTAAGCCAGGGAGGATCATGTCTGCCGGTGAAGCTCAGCTCAGGCAGAACCGGCTGGAAGTGGTGTTTGTGTGTGGGGGGGGGGGGGGTGAGAGAGAAAGAAAGAGGAAGAGAGAGAGAGGGAGAGAGAGAGAGAGAGTGGAAGAGATGGAGAGAAAGGAAGAGAGGGAGAGAGAGATAGAGAGGGAGGGAGTGAGTGAGAGAATGACCCCAGGTGTCCTCATTAGTCTGTGGTTTATTAGACAAGAGCAGTGGTGCCTCACACAGCTGGTGATGAGCATGAACACACACACACACACACACACACACACACACACACACACACACACACACACACACACACACACACACACACACACACCCGCACCT